>NW_027365253.1:0-127613 GCF_046119375.1 Phyllobates terribilis
AAAAACGTCCAGAAATGTTTGAAGCTACTGACTGAATGAAAGGAGCTGGCATCTCACTCTCTTTGAATCTTCTTTATCATGCTAGGATTAGCAGGAAAAAGCAAAAAATTTCATAATTGCACCTTGCAATGTGGAGATATTACTGTTTGTGCATTTACAATATTCATTGATTTTTGCCATTGAAAAAGATCGTTATTCATATACCAGAAATGTTTGAAGCTACTGACTGAATGAAAGGAGCTGGCATCTCATTCTCTTTGAATCTTCTTTATCATGCTAGGATTAGCAGGAAAAAGCAAAAAATTTCAGAATTGCACCTTGCAATGTGGAGATATTACTGTTTGTGCATTTACAATATTCATTGATTTTTGCCATTGAAAAACGTCCAGAAATGTTTGAAGCTACTGACTGAATGAAAGGAGCTGGCATCTCACTCTCTTTTAATCTTCCTTATCATGCTAGGATTAGCAGGAAAAAGCAAAAAATTTCAGAATTGCACCTTGCAATGTGGAGATATTACTGTTTGTGCATTTACAATATTCATTGATTTTTGCCACTGAAAAACGTCCAGAAATGTTTGAAGCTACTGACTGAATGAAAGGAGCTGGCATCTCACTCTCTTTGAATCTTCTTTATCATGCTAGGATTAGCAGGAAAAAGCAAAAAATTTCAGAATTGCACCTTGCAATGTGGAGATATTACTGTTTGTGCATTTACAATATTCATTGATTTTTGCCATTGAAAAACGTCCAGAAATGTTTGAAGCTACTGACTGAATGAAAGGAGCTGGCATCTCACTCCCTTTGAATCTTCTTTATCATGCTAGGATTAGCAGGAAAAAGCAAAAAATTTCAGAATTGCACCTTGCAATGTGGAGATATTACTGTTTGTGCATTTACAATATTCATTGATTTTTGCCATTGAAAAACGTCCAGAAATGTTTGAAGCTACTGACTGAATGAAAGGAGCTGGCATCTCACTCTCTTTGAATCTTCTTTATCATGCTAGGATTAGCAGGAAAAAGCAAAAAATTTCATAATTGCACCTTGCAATGTGGAGATATTACTGTTTGTGCATTTACAATATTCATTGATTTTTGCCATTGAAAAAGATCGTTATTCATATACCAGAAATGTTTGAAGCTACTGACTGAATGAAAGGAGCTGGCATCTCATTCTCTTTGAATCTTCTTTATCATGCTAGGATTAGCAGGAAAAAGCAAAAAATTTCAGAATTGCACCTTGCAATGTGGAGATATTACTGTTTGTGCATTTACAATATTCATTGATTTTTGCCATTGAAAAACGTCCAGAAATGTTTGAAGCTACTGACTGAATGAAAGGAGCTGGCATCTCACTCTCTTTTAATCTTCCTTATCATGCTAGGATTAGCAGGAAAAAGCAAAAAATTTCAGAATTGCACCTTGCAATGTGGAGATATTACTGTTTGTGCATTTACAATATTCATTGATTTTTGCCACTGAAAAACGTCCAGAAATGTTTGAAGCTACTGACTGAATGAAAGGAGCTGGCATCTCACTCTCTTTGAATCTTCTTTATCATGCTAGGATTAGCAGGAAAAAGCAAAAAATTTCAGAATTGCACCTTGCAATGTGGAGATATTACTGTTTGTGCATTTACAATATTCATTGATTTTTGCCATTGAAAAACGTCCAGAAATGTTTGAAGCTACTGACTGAATGAAAGGAGCTGGCATCTCACTCTCTTTGAATCTTCTTTATCATGCTAGGATTAGCAGGAAAAAGCAAAAAAATTCAGAATTGCACCTTGCAATGTGGAGATATTACTGTTTGTGCATTTACAATATTCATTGATTTTTGCCATTGAAAAACGTCCAGAAATGTTTGAAGCTACTGACTGAATGAAAGGAGCTGGCATCTCACTCTCTTTGAATCTTCTTTATCATGCTAGGATTAGCAGGAAAAAGCAAAAAATTTCAGAATTGCACCTTGCAATGTGGAGATATTACTGTTTGTGCATTTACAATATTCATTGATTTTTGCCATTGAAAAACGTCCAGAAATGTTTGAAGCTACTGACTGAATGAAAGGAGCTGGCATCTCACTCTCTTTGAATCTTCTTTATCATGCTAGGATTAGCAGGAAAAAGCAAAAAATTTCAGAATTGCACCTTGCAATGCGGAGAAATTACTGTTTGTGCATTTACAATATTCATTGATTTTTGCCATTGAAAAACATCTTGTTATTCATATACCAGAAATGTTTGAAGCTACTGACTGAATGAAAGGAGCTGGCATCTCACTCTCTTTGAATCTTCTTTATCATGCTAGGATTAGCAGGAAAAAGCAAAAAATTTCAGAATTGCACCTTGCAATGTGGAGATATTACTGTTTGTGCATTTACAATATTCATTGATTTTTGCCATTGAAAAACATCATGTTATTCATATAACAGAAATGTTTGAAGCTACTGACTGAATGAAAGGAGCTGGCATCTCACTCTCTTTGAATCTTCTTTATCATGCTAGGATTAGCAGGAAAAAGCAAAAAATTTCAGAATTGCACCTTGCAATGTGGAGATATTACTGTTTGTGCATTTACAATATTCATTGATTTTTGCCATTGAAAAACGTCCAGAAATGTTTGAAGCTACTGACTGAATGAAAGGAGCTGGCATCTCACTCTCTTTGAATTTTCTTTATCATGCTAGGATTAGCAGGAAAAAGCAAAAAATTTCAGAATTGCACCTTGCAATGTGGAGATATTACTGTTTGTGCATTTACAATATTCATTGATTTTTGCCATTGAAAAACGTCCAGAAATGTTTGAAGCTACTGACTGAATGAAAGGAGCTGGCATCTCACTCTCTTTGAATCTTCTTTATCATGCTAGGATTAGCAGGAAAAAGCAAAAAATTTCAGAATTGCACCTTGCAATGCGGAGATATTACTGTTTGTGCATTTACAATATTCATTGATTTTTGCCATTGAAAAACATCATGTTATTCATATACCAGAAATGTTTGAAGCTACTGACTGAATGAAAGGAGCTGGCATCTCACTCTCTTTGAATCTTCTTTATCATGCTAGGATTAGCAGGAAAAAGCAAAAAATTTCAGAATTGCACCTTGCAATGCGGAGATATTACTGTTTGTGCATTTACAATATTCATTGATTTTTGCCATTGAAAAACATCATGTTATTCATATACCAGAAATGTTTGAAGCTACTGACTGAATGAAAGGAGCTGGCATCTCACTCTCTTTGAATCTTCTTTATCATGCTAGGATTAGCAGGAAAAAGCAAAAAATTTCAGAATTGCACCTTGCAATGTGGAGATATTACTGTTTGTGCATTTACAATATTCATTGATTTTTGCCATTGAAAAACGTCCAGAAATGTTTGAAGCTACTGACTGAATGAAAGGAGCTGGCATCTCACTCTCTTTGAATCTTCTTTATCATGCTAGGATTAGCAGGAAAAAGCAAAAAATTTCAGAATTGCACCTTGCAATGTGGAGATATTACTGTTTGTGCATTTACAATATTCATTGATTTTTGCCATTGAAAAACATCCAGAAATGTTTGAAGCTACTGACTGAATGAAAGGAGCTGGCATCTCACTCTCTTTGAATCTTCTTTATCATGCTAGGATTAGCAGGAAAAAGCAAAAAATTTCAGAATTGCACCTTGCAATGTGGAGATATTACTGTTTGTGCATTTACAATATTCATTGATTTTTGCCATTGAAAAACGTCCAGAAATGTTTGAAGCTACTGACTGAATGAAAGGAGCTGGCATCTCACTCCCTTTGAATCTTCTTTATCATGCTAGGATTAGCAGGAAAAAGCAAAAAATTTCAGAATTGCACCTTGCAATGTGGAGATATTACTGTTTGTGCATTTACAATATTCATTGATTTTTGCCATTGAAAAACGTCCAGAAATGTTTGAAGCTACTGACTGAATGAAAGGAGCTTGCATCTCACTCTCTTTGAATCTTCTTTATCATGCTAGGATTAGCAGGAAAAAGCAAAAAATTTCAGAATTGCACCTTGCAATGTGGAGATATTACTGTTTGTGCATTTACAATATTCATTGATTTTTGCCATTGAAAAAGATCGTTATTCATATACCAGAAATGTTTGAAGCTACTGACTGAATGAAAGGAGCTGGCATCTCATTCTCTTTGAATCTTCTTTATCATGCTAGGATTAGCAGGAAAAAGCAAAAAATTTCAGAATTGCACCTTGCAATGTGGAGATATTACTGTTTGTGCATTTACAATATTCATTGATTTTTGCCATTGAAAAACGTCCAGAAATGTTTGAAGCTACTGACTGAATGAAAGGAGCTGGCATCTCACTCTCTTTTAATCTTCCTTATCATGCTAGGATTAGCAGGAAAAAGCAAAAAATTTCAGAATTGCACCTTGCAATGCGGAGATATTACTGTTTGTGCATTTACAATATTCATTGATTTTTGCCATTGAAAAACATCATGTTATTCATATACCAGAAATGTTTGAAGCTACTGACTGAATGAAAGGAGCTGGCATCTCACTCTCTTTGAATCTTCTTTATCATGCTAGGATTAGCAGGAAAAAGCAAAAAATTTCAGAATTGCACCTTGCAATGTGGAGATATTACTGTTTGTGCATTTACAATATTCATTGATTTTTGCCATTGAAAAACGTCCAGAAATGTTTGAAGCTACTGACTGAATGAAAGGAGCTGACATCTCACTCTCTTTGAATCTTCTTTATCATGCTAGGATTAGCAGGAAAAAGCAAAAAATTTCAGAATTGCACCTTGCAATGTGGAGATATTACTGTTTGTGCATTTACAATATTCATTGATTTTTGCCATTGAAAAACATCCAGAAATGTTTGAAGCTACTGACTGAATGAAAGGAGCTGGCATCTCACTCTCTTTGAATCTTCTTTATCATGCTAGGATTAGCAGGAAAAAGCAAAAAATTTCAGAATTGCACCTTGCAATGTGGAGATATTACTGTTTGTGCATTTACAATATTCATTGATTTTTGCCATTGAAAAACGTCCAGAAATGTTTGAAGCTACTGACTGAATGAAAGGAGCTGGCATCTCACTCCCTTTGAATCTTCTTTATCATGCTAGGATTAGCAGGAAAAAGCAAAAAATTTCAGAATTGCACCTTGCAATGTGGAGATATTACTGTTTGTGCATTTACAATATTCATTGATTTTTGCCATTGAAAAACGTCCAGAAATGTTTGAAGCTACTGACTGAATGAAAGGAGCTGGCATCTCACTCTCTTTGAATCTTCTTTATCATGCTAGGATTAGCAGGAAAAAGCAAAAAATTTCAGAATTGCACCTTGCAATGTGGAGATATTACTGTTTGTGCATTTACAATATTCATTGATTTTTGCCATTGAAAAAGATCGTTATTCATATACCAGAAATGTTTGAAGCTACTGACTGAATGAAAGAAGCTGGCATCTCATTCTCTTTGAATCTTCTTTATCATGCTAGCATTAGCAGGAAAAAGCAAAAAATTTCAGAATTGCACCTTGCAATGTGGAGATATTACTGTTTGTGCATTTACAATATTCATTGATTTTTGCCATTGAAAAACGTCCAGAAATGTTTGAAGCTACTGACTGAATGAAAGGAGCTGGCATCTCACTCTCTTTTAATCTTCCTTATCATGCTAGGATTAGCAGGAAAAAGCAAAAAATTTCAGAATTGCACCTTGCAATGTGGAGATATTACTGTTTGTGCATTTACAATATTCATTGATTTTTGCCACTGAAAAACGTCCAGAAATGTTTGAAGCTACTGACTGAATGAAAGGAGCTGGCATCTCACTCTCTTTGAATCTTCTTTATCATGCTAGGATTAGCAGGAAAAAGCAAAAAATTTCAGAATTGCACCTTGCAATGTGGAGATATTACTGTTTGTGCATTTACAATATTCATTGATTTTTGCCATTGAAAAACGTCCAGAAATGTTTGAAGCTACTGACTGAATGAAAGGAGCTGGCATCTCACTCTCTTTGAATCTTCTTTATCATGCTAGGATTAGCAGGAAAAAGCAAAAACTTTCAGAATTGCACCTTGCAATGTGGAGATATTACTGTTTGTGCATTTACAATATTCATTGATTTTTGCCATTGAAAAACGTCCAGAAATGTTTGAAGCTACTGACTGAATGAAAGGAGCTGGCATCTCACTCTCTTTGAATCTTCTTTATCATGCTAGGATTAGCAGGAAAAAGCAAAAAATTTCAGAATTGCACCTTGCAATGTGGAGATATTACTGTTTGTGCATTTACAATATTCATTGATTTTTGCCATTGAAAAACGTCCAGAAATGTTTGAAGCTACTGACTGAATGAAAGGAGCTGGCATCTCACTCTCTTTGAATCTTCTTTATCATGCTAGGGTTAGCAGGAAAAAGCAAAAAATTTCAGAATTGCACCTTGCAATGTGGAGATATTACTGTTTGTGCATTTACAATATTCATTGATTTTTGCCATTGAAAAACGTCCAGAAATGTTTGAAGCTACTGACTGAATGAAAGGAGCTGGCATCTCACTCTCTTTGAATCTTCTTTATCATGCTAGGATTAGCAGGAAAAAGCAAAAAATTTCAGAATTGCACCTTGCAATGTGGAGATATTACTGTTTGTGCATTTACAATATTCATTGATTTTTGCCATTGAAAAACGTCCAGAAATGTTTGAAGCTACTGACTGAATGAAAGGAGATGGCATCTCACTCTCTTTGAATCTTCTTTATCATGCTAGGTTTAGCAGGAAAAAGCAAAAAATTTCAGAATTGCACCTTGCAATGTGGAGATATTACTGTTTGTGCATTTACAATATTCATTGATTTTTGCCATTGAAAAACGTCCAGAAATGTTTGAAGCTACTGACTGAATGAAAGGAGCTGGCATCTCACTCTCTTTGAATCTTCTTTATCATGCTAGGATTAGCAGGAAAAAGCAAAAAATTTCAGAATTGCACCTTGCAATGTGGAGATATTAGTTTGTGCATTTACAATATTCATTGATTTTTGCCATTGAAAAACATCATGATATTCATATTCCAGAAATGTTTGAAGCTACTGACTGAATGAAAGGAGCTGGCATCTCACTCTCTTTGAATCTTCTTTATCATGCTAGGATTAGCAGGAAAAAGCAAAAAATTTCAGAATTGCACCTTGCAATGTGGAGATATTACTGTTTGTGCATTTACAATATTCATTGATTTTTGCCATTGAAAAACGTCCAGAAATGTTTGAAGCTACTGACTGAATGAAAGGAGCTGGCATCTCACTCTCTTTGAATCTTCTTTATCATGCTAGGATTAGCAGGAAAAAGCAAAAAATTTCAGAATTGCACCTTGCAATGTGGAGATATTACTGTTTGTGCATTTACAATATTCATTGATTTTTGCCATTGAAAAACGTCCAGAAATGTTTGAAGCTACTGACTGAATGAAAGGAGCTGGCATCTCACTCTCTTTGAATCTTCTTTATCATGCTAGGATTAGCAGGAAAAAGCAAAAAATTTCAGAATTGCACCTTGCAATGTGGAGATATTACTGTTTGTGCATTTACAATATTCATTGATTTTTGCCATTGAAAAACGTCCAGAAATGTTTGAAGCTACTGACTGAATGAAAGGAGCTGGCATCTCACTCTCTTTGAATCTTTTTTATCATGCTAGGATTAGCAGGAAAAAGCAAAAAATTTCAGAATTGCACCTTGCAATGTGGAGATATTACTGTTTGTGCATTTACAATATTCATTGATTTTTGCCATTGAAAAAGATCGTTATTCATATACGAGAAATGTTTGAAGCTACTGACTGAATGAAAGGAGCTGGCATCTCACTCTCTTTGAATCTTCTTTATCATGCTAGGATTAGCAGGAAAAAGCAAAAATTTCAGAATTGCACCTTGCAATGTGGAGATATTACTGTTTGTGCATTTACAATATTCATTGATTTTTGCCATTGAAAAACGTCCAGAAATGTTTGACTCTACTGACTGAATGAAAGGAGCTGGCATCTCACTCTCTTTTAATCTTCCTTATCATGCTAGGATTAGCAGGAAAAAGCAAAAAATTTCAGAATTGCACCTTGCAATGTGGAGATATTACTGTTTGTGCATTTACAATATTCATTGATTTTTGCCACTGAAAAACGTCCAGAAATGTTTGAAGCTACTGACTGAATGAAAGGAGCTGGCATCTCACTCTCTTTGAATCTTCTTTATCATGCTAGGATTAGCAGGAAAAAGCAAAAAATTTCAGAATTGCACCTTGCAATGTGGAGATATTACTGTTTGTGCATTTACAATATTCATTGATTTTTGCCATTGAAAAACGTCCAGAAATGTTTGAAGCTACTGACTGAATGAAAGGAGCTGGCATCTCACTCTCTTTGAATCTTCTTTATCATGCTAGGATTAGCAGGAAAAAGCAAAAAATTTCAGAATTGCACCTTGCAATGTGGAGATATTACTGTTTGTGCATTTACAATATTCATTGATTTTTGCCATTGAAAAACGTCCAGAAATGTTTGAAGCTACTGACTGAATGAAAGGAGCTGGCATCTCACTCTCGTTGAATCTTCTTTATCATGCTAGGATTAGCAGGAAAAAGCAAAAAATTTCAGAATTGCACCTTGCAATGTGGAGATATTACTGTTTGTGCATTTACAATATTCATTGATTTTTGCCATTGAAAAACGTCCAGAAATGTTTGAAGCTACTGACTGAATGAAAGGAGCTGGCATCTCACTCTCTTTGAATCTTCTTTATCATGCTAGGATTAGCAGGAAAAAGCAAAAAAATTCAGAATTGCACCTTGCAATGTGGAGATATTACTGTTTGTGCATTTACAATATTCATTGATTTTTGCCATTGAAAAACGTCCAGAAATGTTTGAAGCTACTGACTGAATGAAAGGAGCTGGCATCTCACTCTCTTTGAATCTTCTTTATCATGCTAGGATTAGCAGGAAAAAGCAAAAAATTTCAGAATTGCACCTTGCAATGTGGAGATATTACTGTTTGTGCATTTACAATATTCATTGATTTTTGCCATTGAAAAACATCATGTTATTCATATACCAGAAATGTTTGAAGCTACTGACTGAATGAAAGGAGCTGGCATCTCACTCTCTTTGAATCTTCTTTATCATGCTAGGATTAGCAGGAAAAAGCAAAAAATTTCAGAATTGCACCTTGCAATGTGGAGATATTACTGTTTGTGCAATTACAATATTCATTGATTTTTGCCATTGAAAAACGTCCAGAAATGTTTGAAGCTACTGACTGAATGAAAGGAGCTGGCATCTCACTCTCTTTGAATCTTCTTTATCATGCTAGGATTAGCAGGAAAAAGCAAAAAATTTCAGAATTGCACCTTGCAATGTGGAGATATTACTGTTTGTGCATTTACAATATTCATTGATTTTTGCCATTGAAAAACGTCCAGAAATGTTTGAAGCTACTGACTGAATGAAAGGAGCTGGCATCTCACTCTCTTTGAATCTTCTTTATCATGCTAGGATTAGCAGGAAAAAGCAAAAAATTTCAGAATTGCACCTTGCAATGTGGAGATATTAGTTTGTGCATTTACAATATTCATTGATTTTTGCCATTGAAAAACATTATGTTATTCATATACCAGAAATGTTTGAAGCTACTGACTGAATGAAAGGAACTGGCATCTCACTCTCTTTGAATCTTCTTTATCATGCTAGGATTAGCAGGAAAAAGCAAAAAATTTCAGAATTGCACCTTGCAATGTGGAGATATTACTGTTTGTGCATTTACAATATTCATTGATTTTTGCCATTGAAAAACGTCCAGAAATGTTTGAAGCTACTGACTGAATGAAAGGAGCTGGCATCTCACTCTCTTTGAATCTTCTTTATCATGCTAGGATTAGCAGGAAAAAGCAAAAAATTTCAGAATTGCACCTTGCAATGTGGAGATATTACTGTTTGTGCATTTACAATATTCATTGATTTTTGCCATTGAAAAACGTCCAGAAATGTTTGAAGCTACTGACTGAATGAAAGGAGCTGGCATCTCACTCTCTTTGAATCTTCTTTATCATGCTAGGATTAGCAGGAAAACGCAAAAAATTTCAGAATTGCACCTTGCAATGTGGAGATATTACTGTTTGTGCATTTACAATATTCATTGATTTTTGCCATTGAAAAACGTCCAGAAATGTTTGAAGCTACTGACTGAATGAAAGGAGCTGGCATCTCACTCTCTTTGAATCTTCTTTATCATGCTAGGATTAGCAGGAAAAAGCAAAAAATTTCAGAATTGCACCTTGCAATGTGGAGATATTACTCTTTGTGCATTTACAATATTCATTGATTTTTGCCATTGAAAAACATCGTTATTTATATACCAGAAATGTTTGAAGCTACTGACTGAATGAAAGGAGCTGGCATCTCACTCTCTTTGAATCTTCTTTATCATGCTAGGATTAGCAGGAAAAAGCAAAAAATTTCAGAATTGCACCTTGCAATGTGGAGATATTACTGTTTGTGCATTTACAATATTCATTGATTTTTGCCATTGAAAAACGTCCAGAAATGTTTGAAGCTACTGACTGAATGAAAGGAGCTGGCATCTCACTCTCTTTGAATCTTCCTTATCATGCTAGGATTAGCAGGAAAAAGCAAAAAATTTCAGAATTGCACCTTGCAATGTGGAGATATTACTGTTTGTGCATTTACAATATTCATTGATTTTTGCCACTGAAAAACGTCCAGAAATGTTTGAAGCTACTGACTGAATGAAAGGAGCTGGCATCTCACTCTCTTTGAATCTTCTTTATCATGCTAGGATTAGCAGGAAAAAGCAAAAAATTTCAGAATTGCATCTTGCAATGTGGAGATATTACTGTTTGTGCATTTACAATATTCATTGATTTTTGCCATTGAAAAACGTCCAGAAATGTTTGAAGCTACTGACTGAATGAAAGGAGCTGGCATCTCACTCTCTTTGAATCTTCTTTATCATGCTAGGATTAGCAGGAAAAAGCAAAAAATTTCAGAATTGCACCTTGCAATGTGGAGATATTACTGTTTGTGCATTTACAATATTCATTGATTTTTGCCATTGAAAAACGTCCAGAAATGTTTGAAGCTACTGACTGAATGAAAGGAGCTGGCATCTCACTCTCTTTGAATCTTCTTTATCATGCTAGGATTAGCAGGAAAAAGCAAAAAATTTCAGAATTGCACCTTGCAATGTGGAGATATTACTGTTTGTGCATTTACAATATTCATTGATTTTTGCCATTGAAAAACGTCCAGAAATGTTTGAAGCTACTGACTGAATGAAAGGAGCTGGCATCTCACTCTCTTTGAATCTTCTTTATCATGCTAGGATTAGCAGGAAAAAGCAAAAAATTTCAGAATTGCACCTTGCAATGTGGAGATATAACTGTTTGTGCATTTACAATATTCATTGATTTTTGCCATTGAAAAACATCATGTTATTCATATACCAGAAATGTTTGAAGCTACTGACTGAATGAAAGGAGCTCTCATCTCACTCTCTTTGAATCTTCTTTATCATGCTAGGATTAGCAGGAAAAAGCAAAAAATTTCAGAATTGCACCTTGCAATGTGGAGATATTACTGTTTGTGCATTTACAATATTCATTGATTTTTGCCATTGAAAAACGTCCAGAAATGTTTGAAGCTACTGACTGAATGAAAGGAGCTGTCATCTCACTCCCTTTTAATCTTCTTTATCATGCTAGGATTAGCAGGAAAAAGCAAAAAATTTCAGAATTGCACCTTGCAATGTGGAGATATTACTGTTTGTGCATTTACAATATTCATTGATTTTTGCAATTGAAAAAAGTCCAGAAATGTTTGAAGCTACTGACTGAATGAAAGGAGCTGGCATCTCACTCTCTTTGAATCTTCTTTATCATGCTAGGATTAGCAGGAAAAAGCAAAAAATTTCAGAATTGCACCTTGCAATGTGGAGATATTACTGTTTGTGCATTTACAATATTCATTGATTTTTGCCATTGAAAAACGTCCAGAAAAGTTTGAAGCTACTGACTGAATGAAAGGAGCTGGCATCTCACTCTCTTTGAATCTTCTTTATCATGCTAGGATTAGCAGGAAAAAGCAAAAAAATTCAGAATTGCACCTTGCAATGTGGAGATATTACTGTTTGTGCATTTACAATATTCATTGATTTTTGCCATTGAAAAACGTCCAGAAATGTTTGAAGCTACTGACTGAATGAAAGGAGCTGGCATCTCACTCTCTTTGAATCTTCTTTTTCATGCTAGGATTAGCAGGAAAAAGCGAAAAATTTCAGATGTGCACCTTGCAATGTGGAGATATTACTGTTTGTGCATTTACAATATTCATTGATTTTTGCCATTGAAAAACATCATGTTATTCATATACCAGAAATGTTTGAAGCTACTGACTGAATGAAAGGAGCTGGCATCTCACTCTCTTTGAATCTTCTTTATCATGCTAGGATTAGCAGGAAAAAGCAAAAAATTTCAGAATTGCACCTTGCAATGTGGAGATATTACTGTTTGTGCAATTACAATATTCATTGATTTTTGCCATTGAAAAACGTCCAGAAATGTTTGAAGCTACTGACTGAATGAAAGGAGCTGGCATCTCACTCTCTTTGAATCTTCTTTATCATGCTAGGATTAGCAGGAAAAAGCAAAAAATTTCAGAATTGCACCTTGCAATGTGGAGATATTACTGTTTGTGCATTTACAATATTCATTGATTTTTGCCATTGAAAAACGTCCAGAAATGTTTGAAGCTACTGACTGAATGAAAGGAGCTGGCATCTCACTCTCTTTGAATCTTCTTTATCATGCTAGGATTAGCAGGAAAAAGCAAAAAATTTCAGAGTTGCACCTTGCAATGTGGAGATATTACTGTTTGTGCATTTACAATATTCATTGATTTTTGCCATTGAAAAACGTCCAGAAATGTTTGAAGCTACTGACTGAATGAAAGGAGCTGGCATCTCACTCTCTTTGAATCTTCTTTATCATGCTAGGATTAGCAGGAAAAAGCAAAAAATTTCAGAATTGCACCTTGCAATGTGGAGATATTAGTTTGTGCATTTACAATATTCATTGATTTTTGCCATTGAAAAACATCATGTTATTCATATACCAGAAATGTTTGAAGCTACTGACTGAATGAAAGGAGCTGGCATCTCACTCTCTTTAAATCTTCTTTATCATGCTAGGATTAGCAGGAAAAAGCAAAAAATTTCAGAATTGCACCTTGCAATGTGGAGATATTACTGTTCGTGCAATTACAATATTCATTGATTTTTGCCATTGAAAAACGTCCAGAAATGTTTGAAGCTACTGACTGAATGAAAGGAGCTGGCATCTCACTCTCTTTGAATCTTCTTTATCATGCTAGGATTAGCAGGAAAAAGCAAAAAATTTCAGAATTGCACCTTGCAATGTGGAGATATTACTGTTTGTGCATTTACAATATTCATTGATTTTTGCCATTGAAAAACGTCCAGAAATGTTTGAAGCTACTGACTGAATGAAAGGAGCTGGCATCTCACTCTCTTTGAATCTTCTTTATCATGCTAGGATTAGCAGGAAAAAGCAAAAAATTTCAGAATTGCACCTTGCAATGTGGAGATATTACTGTTTGTGCATTTACAATATTCATTGATTTTTGCCATTGAAAAACGTCCAGAAATGTTTGAAGCTACTGACTGAATGAAAGGAGCTGGCATCTCACTCTCTTTGAATCTTCTTTATCATGCTAGGATTAGCAGGAAAAAGCAAAAAATTTCAGAATTGCACCTTGCAATGTGGAGATATTAGTTTGTGCATTTACAATATTCATTGATTTTTGCCATTGAAAAACATCATGTTATTCATATACCAGAAATGTTTGAAGCTACTGACTGAATGAAAGGAGCTGGCATCTCACTCTCTTTGAGTCTTCTTTATCATGCTAGGATTAGCAGGAAAAAGCAAAAAATTTCAGAATTGCACCTTGCAATGTGGAGAAATTACTGTTTGTGCATTTACAATATTCATTGATTTTTGCCATTGAAAAACGTCCAGAAATGTTTGAAGCTACTGACTGAATGAAAGGAGCTGGCATCTCACTCTCTTTGAATCTTCTTTATCATGCTAGGATTAGCAGGAAAAAGCAAAAAATTTCAGAATTGCACCTTGCAATGTGGAGATATTACTGTTTGTGCATTTACAATATTCATTGATTTTTGCCATTGAAAAACGTCCAGAAATGTTTGAAGCTACTGACTGAATGAAAGGAGCTGGCATCTCACTCTCTTTGAATCTTCTCTATCATGCTAGGATTAGCAGGAAAAAGCAAAAAATTTCAGAATTGCACCTTGCAATGTGGAGATATTATTGTTTGTGCATTTACAATATTCATTGATTTTTGCCATTGAAAAACGTCCAGAAATGTTTGAAGCTACTGACTGAATGAAAGGAGCTGGCATCTCACTCTCTTTGAATCTTCTTTATCATGCTAGGATTAGCAGGAAAAAGCAAAAAATTTCAGAATTGCACCTTGCAATGTGGAGATATTAGTTTGTGCATTTACAATATTCATTGATTTTTGCCATTGAAAAACATCATGTTATTCATATACCAGAAATGTTTGAAGCTACTGACTGAATGAAAGGAGCTGGCATCTCACTCTCTTTAAATCTTCTTTATCATGCTAGGATTAGCAGGAAAAAGCAAAAAATTTCAGAATTGCACCTTGCAATGTGGAGATATTACTGTTTGTGCAATTACAATATTCATTGATTTTTGCCATTGAAAAACGTCCAGAAATGTTTGAAGCTACTGACTGAATGAAAGGAGCTGGCATCTCACTCTCTTTGAATCTTCTTTATCATGCTAGGATTAGCAGGAAAAAGCAAAAAATTTCAGAATTGCACCTTGCCATGTGGAGATATTACTGTTTGTGCATTTACAATATTCATTGATTTTTGCCATTGAAAAACGTCCAGAAATGTTTGAAGCTACTGACTGAATGAAAGGAGCTGGCATCTCACTCTCTTTGAATCTTCTTTATCATGCTAGGATTAGCAGGAAAAAGCAAAAAATTTCAGAATTGCACCTTGCAATGTGGAGATATTACTGTTTGTGCATTTACAATATTCATTGATTTTTGCCATTGAAAAACGTCCAGAAATGTTTGAAGCTACTGACTGAATGAAAGGAGCTGGCATCTCACTCTCTTTGAATCTTCTTTATCATGCTAGGATTAGCAGGAAAAAGCAAAAAATTTCAGAATTGCACCTTGCAATGTGGAGATATTACTGTTTGTGCATTTACAATATTCATTGATTTTTGCCATTGAAAAACGTCCAGAAATGTTTGAAGCTACTGACTGAATGAAAGGAGCTGGCATCTCACTCTCTTTGAGTCTTCTTTATCATGCTAGGATTAGCAGGAAAAAGCAAAAAATTTCAGAATTGCACCTTGCAATGTGGAGATATTAGTTTGTGCATTTACAATATTCATTGATTTTTGCCATTGAAAAACATCATGTTATTCATATACCAGAAATGTTTGAAGCTACTGACTGAATGAAAGGAGCTGGCATCTCACTCTCTTTGAGTCTTCTTTATCATGCTAGGATTAGCAGGAAAAAGCAAAAAATTTCAGAATTGCACCTTGCAATGTGGAGAAATTACTGTTTGTGCATTTACAATATTCATTGATTTTTGCCATTGAAAAACGTCCAGAAATGTTTAAAGCTACTGACTGAATGAAAGGAGCTGGCATCTCACTCTGTTTGAATCTTCTTTATCATGCTAGGATTAGCAGGAAAAAGCAAAAAATTTCAGAATTGCACCTTGCAATGTGGAGATATTACTGTTTGTGCATTTACAATATTCATTGATTTTTGCCATTGAAAAACGTCCAGAAATGTTTGAAGCTACTGACTGAATGAAAGGAGCTGGCATCTCACTCTCTTTGAATCTTCTTTATCATGCTAGGATTAGCAGGAAAAAGCAAAAAATTTCAGAATTGCACCTTGCAATGTGGAGATATTACTGTTTGTGCATTTACAATATTCATTGATTTTTGCCATTGAAAAACGTCCAGAAATGTTTGAAGCTACTGACTGAATGAAAGGAGCTGGCATCTCACTCTCTTTGAATCTTCTTTATCATGCTAGGATTAGCAGGAAAAAGAAAAAAAATTTAAGAATTGCACCTTGCAATGTGGAGATATTACTGTTTGTGCATTTACAATATTCATTGATTTTTGCCATTGAAAAACATCGTTATTCATATACCAGAAATGTTTGAAGCTACTGACTGAATGAAAGGAGCTGGCATCTCACTCTCTTTGAATTTTCTTTATCATGCTAGGATTAGCAGGAATAAGAAAAAAATTTCAGAATTGCACCTTGCAATGTGGAGATATTACTGTTTGTGCATTTACAATATTCATTGATTTTTGCCATTGAAAAACGTCCAGAAATGTTTGAAGCTACTGACTGAATGAAAGGAGCTGGCATCTCACTCTCTTTGAATCTTCCTTATCATGCTAGGATTAGCAGGAAAAAGCAAAAAATTTCAGAATTGCACCTTGCAATGTGGAGATATTACTGTTTGTGCATTTACAATATTCATTGATTTTTGCCACTGAAAAACGTCCAGAAATGTTTGAAGCTACTGACTGAATGAAAGGAGCTGGCATCTCACTCTCTTTGAATCTTCTTTATCATGCTAGGATTAGCAGGAAAAAGCAAAAAATTTCAGAATTGCACCTTGCAATGTGGAGATATTACTGTTTGTGCATTTACAATATTCATTGATTTTTGCCATTGAAAAACGTCCAGAAATGTTTGAAGCTACTGACTGAATGAAAGGAGCTGGCATCTCACTCTCTTTGAATCTTCTTTATCATGCTAGGATTAGCAGAAAAAAGCAAAAAATTTCAGAATTGCACCTTGCAATGTGGAGATATTACTGTTTGTGCATTTACAATATTCATTGATTTTTGCCATTGAAAAACGTCCAGAAATGTTTGAAGCTACTGACTGAATGAAAGGAGATGGCATCTCACTCTCTTTGAATCTTCTTTATCATGCTAGGTTTAGCAGGAAAAAGCAAAAAATTTCAGAATTGCACCTTGCAATGTGGAGATATTACTGTTTGTGCATTTACAATATTCATTGATTTTTGCCATTGAAAAACGTCCAGAAATGTTTGAAGCTACTGACTGAATGAAAGGAGCTGGCATCTCACTCTCTTTGAATCTTCTTTATCATGCTAGGATTAGCAGGAAAAAGCAAAAAATTTCAGAATTGCACCTTGCAATGTGGAGATATTAGTTTGTGCATTTACAATATTCATTGATTTTTGCCATTGAAAAACATTATGTTATTCATATACCAGAAATGTTTGAAGCTACTGACTGAATGAAAGGAACTGGCATCTCACTCTCTTTGAATCTTCTTTATCATGCTAGGATTAGCAGGAAAAAGCAAAAAATTTCAGAATTGCACCTTGCAATGTGGAGATATTACTGTTTGTGCATTTACAATATTCATTGATTTTTGCCATTGAAAAACGTCCAGAAATGTTTGAAGCTACTGACTGAATGAAAGGAGCTGGCATCTCACTCTCTTTGAATCTTCTTTATCATGCTAGGATTAGCAGGAAAAAGCAAAAAATTTCAGAATTGCACCTTGCAATGTGGAGATATTACTGTTTGTGCATTTACAATATTCATTGATTTTTGCCATTGAAAAACGTCCAGAAATGTTTGAAGCTACTGACTGAATGAAAGGAGCTGGCATCTCACTCTCTTTGAATCTTCTTTATCATGCTAGGATTAGCAGGAAAACGCAAAAAATTTCAGAATTGCACCTTGCAATGTGGAGATATTACTGTTTGTGCATTTACAATATTCATTGATTTTTGCCATTGAAAAACGTCCAGAAATGTTTGAAGCTACTGACTGAATGAAAGGAGCTGGCATCTCACTCTCTTTGAATCTTCTTTATCATGCTAGGATTAGCAGGAAAAAGCAAAAAATTTCAGAATTGCACCTTGCAATGTGGAGATATTACTCTTTGTGCATTTACAATATTCATTGATTTTTGCCATTGAAAAACATCGTTATTTATATACCAGAAATGTTTGAAGCTACTGACTGAATGAAAGGAGCTGGCATCTCACTCTCTTTGAATCTTCTTTATCATGCTAGGATTAGCAGGAAAAAGCAAAAAATTTCAGAATTGCACCTTGCAATGTGGAGATATTACTGTTTGTGCATTTACAATATTCATTGATTTTTGCCATTGAAAAACGTCCAGAAATGTTTGAAGCTACTGACTGAATGAAAGGAGCTGGCATCTCACTCTCTTTGAATCTTCCTTATCATGCTAGGATTAGCAGGAAAAAGCAAAAAATTTCAGAATTGCACCTTGCAATGTGGAGATATTACTGTTTGTGCATTTACAATATTCATTGATTTTTGCCACTGAAAAACGTCCAGAAATGTTTGAAGCTACTGACTGAATGAAAGGAGCTGGCATCTCACTCTCTTTGAATCTTCTTTATCATGCTAGGATTAGCAGGAAAAAGCAAAAAATTTCAGAATTGCATCTTGCAATGTGGAGATATTACTGTTTGTGCATTTACAATATTCATTGATTTTTGCCATTGAAAAACGTCCAGAAATGTTTGAAGCTACTGACTGAATGAAAGGAGCTGGCATCTCACTCTCTTTGAATCTTCTTTATCATGCTAGGATTAGCAGGAAAAAGCAAAAAATTTCAGAATTGCACCTTGCAATGTGGAGATATTACTGTTTGTGCATTTACAATATTCATTGATTTTTGCCATTGAAAAACGTCCAGAAATGTTTGAAGCTACTGACTGAATGAAAGGAGCTGGCATCTCACTCTCTTTGAATCTTCTTTATCATGCTAGGATTAGCAGGAAAAAGCAAAAAATTTCAGAATTGCACCTTGCAATGTGGAGATATAACTGTTTGTGCATTTACAATATTCATTGATTTTTGCCATTGAAAAACATCATGTTATTCATATACCAGAAATGTTTGAAGCTACTGACTGAATGAAAGGAGCTCTCATCTCACTCTCTTTGAATCTTCTTTATCATGCTAGGATTAGCAGGAAAAAGCAAAAAATTTCAGAATTGCACCTTGCAATGTGGAGATATTACTGTTTGTGCATTTACAATATTCATTGATTTTTGCCATTGAAAAACGTCCAGAAATGTTTGAAGCTACTGACTGAATGAAAGGAGCTGGCATCTCACTCCCTTTTAATCTTCTTTATCATGCTAGGATTAGCAGGAAAAAGCAAAAAATTTCAGAATTGCACCTTGCAATGTGGAGATATTACTGTTTGTGCATTTACAATATTCATTGATTTTTGCCATTGAAAAAAGTCCAGAAATGTTTGAAGCTACTGACTGAATGAAAGGAGCTGGCATCTCACTCTCTTTGAATCTTCTTTATCATGCTAGGATTAGCAGGAAAAAGCAAAAAATTTCAGAATTGCACCTTGCAATGTGGAGATATTACTGTTTGTGCATTTACAATATTCATTGATTTTTGCCATTGAAAAACGTCCAGAAATGTTTGAAGCTACTGACTGAATGAAAGGAGCTGGCATCTCACTCTCTTTGAATCTTCTTTATCATGCTAGGATTAGCAGGAAAAAGCAAAAAAATTCAGAATTGCACCTTGCAATGTGGAGATATTACTGTTTGTGCATTTACAATATTCATTGATTTTTGCCATTGAAAAACGTCCAGAAATGTTTGAAGCTACTGACTGAATGAAAGGAGCTGGCATCTCACTCTCTTTGAATCTTCTTTTTCATGCTAGGATTAGCAGGAAAAAGCGAAAAATTTCAGATGTGCACCTTGCAATGTGGAGATATTACTGTTTGTGCATTTACAATATTCTTTGATTTTTGCCATTGAAAAACATCATGTTATTCATATACCAGAAATGTTTGAAGCTACTGACTGAATGAAAGGAGCTGGCATCTCACTCTCTTTGAATCTTCTTTATCATGCTAGGATTAGCAGGAAAAAGCAAAAAATTTCAGAATTGCACCTTGCAATGTGGAGATATTACTGTTTGTGCAATTACAATATTCATTGATTTTTGCCATTGAAAAACGTCCAGAAATGTTTGAAGCTACTGACTGAATGAAAGGAGCTGGCATCTCACTCTCTTTGAATCTTCTTTATCATGCTAGGATTAGCAGGAAAAAGCAAAAAATTTCAGAATTGCACCTTGCAATGTGGAGATATTACTGTTTGTGCATTTACAATATTCATTGATTTTTGCCATTGAAAAACGTCCAGAAATGTTTGAAGCTACTGACTGAATGAAAGGAGCTGGCATCTCACTCTCTTTGAATCTTCTTTATCATGCTAGGATTAGCAGGAAAAAGCAAAAAATTTCAGAATTGCACCTTGCAATGTGGAGATATTACTGTTTGTGCATTTACAATATTCATTGATTTTTGCCATTGAAAAACGTCCAGAAATGTTTGAAGCTACTGACTGAATGAAAGGAGCTGGCATCTCACTCTCTTTGAATCTTCTTTATCATGCTAGGATTAGCAGGAAAAAGCAAAAAATTTCAGAATTGCACCTTGCAATGTGGAGATATTAGTTTGTGCATTTACAATATTCATTGATTTTTGCCATTGAAAAACATCATGTTATTCATATACCAGAAATGTTTGAAGCTACTGACTGAATGAAAGGAGCTGGCATCTCACTCTCTTTGAGTCTTCTTTATCATGCTAGGATTAGCAGGAAAAAGCAAAAAATTTCAGAATTGCACCTTGCAATGTGGAGAAATTACTGTTTGTGCATTTACAATATTCATTGATTTTTGCCATTGAAAAACGTCCAGAAATGTTTGAAGCTACTGACTGAATGAAAGGAGCTGGCATCTCACTCTCTTTGAATCTTCTTTATCATGCTAGGATTAGCAGGAAAAAGCAAAAAATTTCAGAATTGCACCTTGCAATGTGGAGATATTACTGTTTGTGCATTTACAATATTCATTGATTTTTGCCATTGAAAAACGTCCAGAAATGTTTGAAGCTACTGACTGAATGAAAGGAGCTGGCATCTCACTCTCTTTGAATCTTCTTTATCATGCTAGGATTAGCAGGAAAAAGCAAAAAATTTCAGAATTGCACCTTGCAATGTGGAGATATTACTGTTTGTGCATTTACAATATTCATTGATTTTTGCCATTGAAAAACGTCCAGAAATGTTTGAAGCTACTGACTGAATGAAAGGAGCTGGCATCTCACTCTCTTTGAATCTTCTTTATCATGCTAGGATTAGCAGGAAAAAGCAAAAAATTTCAGAATTGCACCTTGCAATGTGGAGATATTAGTTTGTGCATTTACAATATTCATTGATTTTTGCCATTGAAAAACATCATGTTATTCATATACCAGAAATGTTTGAAGCTACTGACTGAATGAAAGGAGCTGGCATCTCACTCTCTTTAAATCTTCTTTATCATGCTAGGATTAGCAGGAAAAAGCAAAAAATTTCAGAATTGCACCTTGCAATGTGGAGATATTACTGTTTGTGCAATTACAATATTCATTGATTTTTGCCATTGAAAAACGTCCAGAAATGTTTGAAGCTACTGACTGAATGAAAGGAGCTGGCATCTCACTCTCTTTGAGTCTTCTTTATCATGCTAGGATTAGCAGGAAAAAGCAAAAAATTTCAGAATTGCACCTTGCAATGTGGAGAAATTACTGTTTGTGCATTTACAATATTCATTGATTTTTGCCATTGAAAAACGTCCAGAAATGTTTGAAGCTACTGACTGAATGAAAGGAGCTGGCATCTCACTCTCTTTGAATCTTCTTTATCATGCTAGGATTAGCAGGAAAAAGCAAAAAATTTCAGAATTGCACCTTGCAATGTGGAGATATTACTGTTTGTGCATTTACAATATTCATTGATTTTTGCCATTGAAAAACGTCCAGAAATGTTTGAAGCTACTGACTGAATGAAAGGAGCTGGCATCTCACTCTCTTTGAATCTTCTTTATCATGCTAGGATTAGCAGGAAAAAGCAAAAAATTTCAGAATTGCACCTTGCAATGTGGAGATATTACTGTTTGTGCATTTACAATATTCATTGATTTTTGCCATTGAAAAACGTCCAGAAATGTTTGAAGCTACTGACTGAATGAAAGGAGCTGGCATCTCACTCTCTTTGAATCTTCTTTATCATGCTAGGATTAGCAGGAAAAAGAAAAAAAATTTAAGAATTGCACCTTGCAATGTGGAGATATTACTGTTTGTGCATTTACAATATTCATTGATTTTTGCCATTGAAAAACATCGTTATTCATATACCAGAAATGTTTGAAGCTACTGACTGAATGAAAGGAGCTGGCATCTCACTCTCTTTGAATTTTCTTTATCATGCTAGGATTAGCAGGAATAAGCAAAAAATTTCAGAATTGCACCTTGCAATGTGGAGATATTACTGTTTGTGCATTTACAATATTCATTGATTTTTGCCATTGAAAAACGTCCAGAAATATTTGAAGCTACTGACTGAATGAAAGGAGCTGGCATCTCACTCTCTTTGAATCTTCCTTATCATGCTAGGATTAGCAGGAAAAAGCAAAAAATTTCAGAATTGCACCTTACAATGTGGAGATATTACTGTTTGTGCATTTACAATATTCATTGATTTTTGCCACTGAAAAACGTCCAGAAATGTTTGAAGCTACTGACTGAATGAAAGGAGCTGGCATCTCACTCTCTTTGAATCTTCTTTATCATGCTAGGTTTAGCAGGAAAAAGCAAAAAATTTCAGAATTGCACCTTGCAATGTGGAGATATTACTGTTTGTGCATTTACAATATTCATTGATTTTTGCCATTGAAAAACGTCCAGAAATGTTTGAAGCTACTGACTGAATGAAAGGAGCTGGCATCTCACTCTCTTTGAATCTTCTTTATCATGCTAGGATTAGCAGGAAAAAGCAAAAAATTTCAGAATTGCACCTTGCAATGTGGAGATATTACTGTTTGTGCATTTACAATATTCATTGATTTTTGCCATTGAAAAACGTCCAGAAATGTTTGAAGCTACTGACTGAATGAAAGGAGATGGCATCTCACTCTCTTTGAATCTTCTTTATCATGCTAGGATTAGCAGGAAAAAGCAAAAAATTTCAGAATTGCACCTTGCAATGTGGAGATATTACTGTTTGTGCATTTACAATATTCATTGATTTTTGCCATTGAAAAACGTCCAGAAATGTTTGAAGCTACTGACTGAATGAAAGGAGCTGGCATCTCACTCTCTTAGAATCTTCTTTATCATGCTAGGATTAGCAGGAAATAGCAAAAAATTTCAGAATTGCACCTTGCAATGTGGAGATATTACTGTTTGTGCATTTACAATATTCATTGATTTTTGCCATTGAAAAACGTCCAGAAATGTTTGAAGCTACTGACTGAATGAAAGGAGCTGGCATCTCACTCTCTTTGAATCTTCCTTATCATGCTAGGATTAGCAGGAAAAAGCAAAAAATTTCAGAATTGCACCTTGCAATGTGGAGATATTACTGTTTGTGCATTTACAATATTCATTGATTTTTGCCACTGAAAAACGTCCAGAAATGTTTGAAGCTACTGACTGAATGAAAGGAGCTGGCATCTCACTCTCTTTGAATCTTCTTTATCATGCTAGGATTAGCAGGAAAAAGCAAAAAATTTCAGAATTGCACCTTGCAATGTGGAGATATTACTGTTTGTGCATTTACAATATTCATTGATTTTTGCCATTGAAAAACGTCCAGAAATGTTTGAAGCTACTGACTGAATGAAAGGAGCTGGCATCTCACTCTCTTTGAATCTTCTTTATCATGCTAGGATTAGCAGGAAAAAGCAAAAAATTTCAGAATTGCACCTTGCAATGTGGAGATATTACTGTTTGTGCATTTACAATATTCATTGATTTTTGCCATTGAAAAACGTCCAGAAATGTTTGAAGCTACTGACTGAATGAAAGGAGCTGGCATCTCACTCTCTTTGAATCTTCTTTATCATGCTAGGATTAGCAGGAAAAAGCAAAAAATTTCAGAATTGCACCTTGCAATGTGGAGATATTACTGTTTGTGCATTTACAATATTCATTGATTTTTGCCATTGAAAAACGTCCAGAAATGTTTGAAGCTACTGACTGAATGAAAGGAGCTGGCATCTCACTCTCTTAGAATCTTCTTTATCATGCTAGGATTAGCAGGAAATAGCAAAAAATTTCAGAATTGCACCTTGCAATGTGGAGATATTACTGTTTGTGCATTTACAATATTCATTGATTTTTGCCATTGAAAAACGTCCAGAAATGTTTGAAGCTACTGACTGAATGAAAGGAGCTGGCATCTCACTCTCTTTGAATCTTCTTTATCATGCTAGGATTAGCAGGAAAAAGCAAAAAATTTCAGAATTGCACCTTGCAATGTGGAGATATTACTGTTTGTGCATTTACAATATTCATTGATTTTTGCCATTGAAAAACATCATGTTATTCATATACCAGAAATGTTTGAAGCTACTGACTGAATGAAAGGAGCTGGCATCTCACTCTCTTTGAATCTTCTTTATCATGCTAGGATTAGCAGGAAAAAGCAAAAAATTTCAGAATTGCACCTTGCAATGTGGAGATATTACTGTTTGTGCATTTACAATATTCATTGATTTTTGCCATTGAAAAACATCCAGAAATGTTTGAAGCTACTGACTGAATGAAAGGAGCTGGCATCTCACTCTCTTTGAATCTTCTTTATCATGCTAGGATTAGCAGGAAAAAGCAAAAAATTTCAGAATTGCACCTTGCAATGTGGAGATATTAGTTTGTGCATTTACAATATTCATTGATTTTTGCCATTGAAAAACATCATGTTATTCATATACCAGAAATGTTTGAAGCTACTGACTGAATGAAAGGAGCTGGCATCTCACTCTCTTTGAATCTTCTTTATCATGCTAGGATTAGCAGGAAAAAGCAAAAAATTTCAGAATTGCACCTTGCAATGTGGAGAAATTACTGTTTGTGCATTTACAATATTCATTGATTTTTGCCATTGAAAAACGTCCAGAAATGTTTGAAGCTACTGACTGAATGAAAGGAGCTGGCATCTCACTCTCTTTGAATCTTCTTTATCATGCTAGGATTAGCAGGAAAAAGCAAAAAATTTCAGAATTGCACCTTGCAATGTGGAGATATTACTGTTTGTGCATTTACAATATTCATTGATTTTTGCCATTGAAAAACGTCCAGAAATGTTTGAAGCTACTGACTGAATGAAAGGAGCTGGCATCTCACTCTCTTTGAATCTTCTTTATCATGCTAGGATTAGCAGGAAAAAGCAAAAAATTTCAGAATTGCACCTTGCAATGTGGAGATATTACTGTTTGTGCATTTACAATATTCATTGATTTTTGCCATTGAAAAACGTCCAGAAATGTTTGAAGCTACTGACTGAATGAAAGGAGCTGGCATCTCACTCTCTTTGAATCTTCTTTATCATGCTAGGATTAGCAGGAAAAAGAAAAAAAATTTAAGAATTGCACCTTGCAATGTGGAGATATTACTGTTTGTGCATTTACAATATTCATTGATTTTTGCCATTGAAAAACATCGTTATTCATATACCAGAAATGTTTGAAGCTACTGACTGAATGAAAGGAGCTGGCATCTCACTCTCTTTGAATTTTCTTTATCATGCTAGGATTAGCAGGAATAAGCAAAAAATTTCAGAATTGCACCTTGCAATGTGGAGATATTACTGTTTGTGCATTTACAATATTCATTGATTTTTGCCATTGAAAAACGTCCAGAAATGTTTGAAGCTACTGACTGAATGAAAGGAGCTGGCATCTCACTCTCTTTGAATCTTCCTTATCATGCTAGGATTAGCAGGAAAAAGCAAAAAATTTCAGAATTGCACCTTGCAATGTGGAGATATTACTGTTTGTGCATTTACAATATTCATTGATTTTTGCCACTGAAAAACGTCCAGAAATGTTTGAAGCTACCGACTGAATGAAAGGAGCTGGCATCTCACTCTCTTTGAATCTTCTTTATCATGCTAGGATTAGCAGGAAAAAGCAAAAAATTTCAGAATTGCACCTTGCAATGTGGAGATATTACTGTTTGTGCATTTACAATATTCATTGATTTTTGCCATTGAAAAATGTCCAGAAATGTTTGAAGCTACTGACTGAATGAAAGGAGCTGGCATCTCACTCCCGTTGAATCTTCTTTATCATGCTAGGATTAGCAGGAAAAAGCAAAAAAATTCAGAATTGCACCTTGCAATGTGGAGATATTACTGTTTGTGCATTTACAATATTCATTGATTTTTGCCATTGAAAAACGTCCAGAAATGTTTGAAGCTACTGACTGAATGAAAGGAGCTGGCATCTCACTCTCTTTGAATCTTCTTTATCATGCTAGGATTAGCAGGAAAAAGCAAAAATTTCAGAATTGCACCTTGCAATGTGGAGATATTACTGTTTGTGCATTTACAATATTCATTGATTTTTGCCATTGAAAAACGTCCAGAAATGTTTGAAGCTACTGACTGAATGAAAGGAGCTGGCATCTCACTCTCTTAGAATCTTCTTTATCATGCTAGGATTAGCAGGAAATAGCAAAAAATTTCAGAATTGCACCTTGCAATGTGGAGATATTACTGTTTGTGCATTTACAATATTCATTGATTTTTGCCATTGAAAAACATCGTTATTCATATACCAGAAATGTTTGAAGCTACTGACTGAATGAAAGGAGCTGGCATCTCACTCTCTTTGAATTTTCTTTATCATGCTAGGATTAGCAGGAATAAGCAAAAAATTTCAGAATTGCACCTTGCAATGTGGAGATATTACTGTTTGTGCATTTACAATATTCATTGATTTTTGCCATTGAAAAACGTCCAGAAATGTTTGAAGCTACTGACTGAATGAAAGGAGCTGGCATCTCACTCTCTTTGAATCTTCCTTATCATGCTAGGATTAGCAGGAAAAAGCAAAAAATTTCAGAATTGCACCTTGCAATGTGGAGATATTACTGTTTGTGCATTTACAATATTCATTGATTTTTGCCACTGAAAAACGTCCAGAAATGTTTGAAGCTACTGACTGAATGAAAGGAGCTGGCATCTCACTCTCTTTGAATCTTCTTTATCATGCTAGGATTAGCAGGAAAAAGCAAAAAATTTCAGAATTGCACCTTGCAATGTGGAGATATTACTGTTTGTGCATTTACAATATTCATTGATTTTTGCCATTGAAAAATGTCCAGAAATGTTTGAAGCTACTGACTGAATGAAAGGAGCTGGCATCTCACTCTCGTTGAATCTTCTTTATCATGCTAGGATTAGCAGGAAAAAGCAAAAAAATTCAGAATTGCACCTTGCAATGTGGAGATATTACTGTTTGTGCATTTACAATATTCATTGATTTTTGCCATTGAAAAACGTCCAGAAATGTTTGAAGCTACTGACTGAATGAAAGGAGCTGGCATCTCACTCTCTTTGAATCTTCTTTATCATGCTAGGATTAGCAGGAAAAAGCAAAAAATTTCAGAATTGCACCTTGCAATGTGGAGATATTACTGTTTGTGCATTTACAATATTCATTGATTTTTGCCATTGAAAAACGTCCAGAAATGTTTGAAGCTACTGACTGAATGAAAGGAGCTGGCATCTCACTCTCTTAGAATCTTCTTTATCATGCTAGGATTAGCAGGAAATAGCAAAAAATTTCAGAATTGCACCTTGCAATGTGGAGATATTACTGTTTGTGCATTTACAATATTCATTGATTTTTGCCATTGAAAAACGTCCAGAAATGTTTGAAGCTACTGACTGAATGAAAGGAGCTGGCATCTCACTCTCTTTGAATCTTCTTTATCATGCTAGGATTAGCAGGAAAAAGCAAAAAATTTCAGAATTGCACCTTGCAATGTGGAGATATTACTGTTTGTGCATTTACAATATTCATTGATTTTTGCCATTGAAAAACATCATGTTATTCATATACCAGAAATGTTTGAAGCTACTGACTGAATGAAAGGAGCTGGCATCTCACTCTCTTTGAATCTTCTTTATCATGCTAGGATTAGCAGGAAAAAGCAAAAAATTTCAGAATTGCACCTTGCAATGTGGAGATATTACTGTTTGTGCATTTACAATATTCATTGATTTTTGCCATTGAAAAACGTCCAGAAATGTTTGAAGCTACTGACTGAATGAAAGGAGCTGGCATCTCACTCTCTTTGAATCTTCCTTATCATGCTAGGATTAGCAGGAAAAAGCAAAAAATTTCAGAATTGCACCTTGCAATGTGGAGATATTACTGTTTGTGCACTTACAATATTCATTGATTTTTGCCATTGAAAAACGTCCAGAAATGTTTGAAGCTACTGACTGAATGAAAGGAGCTGGCATCTCACTCTCTTTGAATCTTCTTTATCATGCTAGGATTAGCATTAAAAAGCAAAAAATTTCAGAATTGCACCTTGCAATGTTTAGATATTACTGTTTGTGCATTTACAATATTCATTGATTTTTGCCATTGAAAAACGTCCAGAAATGTTTGAAGCTACTGACTGAATGAAAGGAGCTGGCATCTCACTCTCTTTGAATCTTCTTTATCATGCTAGGATTAGCAGGAAAAAGCAAAAAATTTCAGAATTGCACCTTGCAATGTGGAGATATTACTGTTTGTGCATTTACAATATTCATTGATTTTTGCCATTGAAAAACGTCCAGAAATGTTTGAAGCTACTGACTGAATGAAAGGAGCTGGCATCTCACTCTCTTTGAATCTTCTTTATCATGCTAGGATTAGCAGGAAAAAGCAAAAAATTTCAGAATTGCACCTTGCAATGTGGAGATATTACTGTTTGTGCATTTACAATATTCATTGATTTTTGCCATTGAAAAACGTCCAGAAATGTTTGAAGCTACTGACTGAATGAAAGGAGCTGGCATCTCACTCTCTTTGAATCTTCTTTATCATGCTAGGATTAGCAGGAAAAAGCAAAAAATTTCAGAATTGCACCTTGCAATGTGGAGATATTACTGTTTGTGCATTTACAATATTCATTGATTTTTGCCATTGAAAAACGTCCAGAAATGTTTGAAGCTACTGACTGAATGAAAGGAGCTGGCATCTCACTCTCTTTGAATCTTCTTTATCATGCTAGGATTAGCAGGAAAAAGCAAAAAATTTCAGAATTGCACCTTGCAATGTGGAGATATTACTGTTTGTGCATTTACAATATTCATTGATTTTTGCCATTGAAAAACATCGTTATTCATATACCAGAAATGTTTGAAGCTACTGACTGAATGAAAGGAGCTGGCATCTCACTCTCTTTGAATCTTCTTTATCATGCTAGGATTAGCAGGAATAAGCAAAAAATTTCAGAATTGCACCTTGCAATGTGGAGATATTACTGTTTGTGCATTTACAATATTCATTGATTTTTGCCATTGAAAAACGTCCAGAAATGTTTGAAGCTACTGACTGAATGAAAGGAGCTGGCATCTCACTCTCTTTGAATCTTCCTTATCATGCTAGGATTAGCAGGAAAAAGCAAAAAATTTCAGAATTGCACCTTGCAATGTGGAGATATTACTGTTTGTGCATTTACAATATTCATTGATTTTTGCCACTGAAAAACGTCCAGAAATGTTTGAAGCTACTGACTGAATGAAAGGAGCTGGCATCTCACGCTCTTTGAATCTTCTTTATCATGCTAGGATTAGCAGGAAAAAGCAAAAAATTTCAGAATTGCACCTTGCAATGTGGAGATATTACTGTTTGTGCATTTACAATATTCATTGATTTTTGCCATTGAAAAACGTCCAGAAATGTTTGAAGCTACTGACTGAATGAAAGGAGCTGGCATCTCACTCTCTTTGAATCTTCTTTATCATGCTAGGATTAGCAGGAAAAGCAAAAAATTTCAGAATTGCACCTTGCAATGTGGAGATATTACTGTTTGTGCATTTACAATATTCATTGATTTTTGCCATTGAAAAACGTCCAGAAATGTTTGAAGCTACTGACTGAATGAAAGGAGCTGGCATCTCACTCTCTTTGAATCTTCTTTATCATGCTAGGATTAGCAGGAAAAAGCAAAAAATTTCAGAATTGCACCTTGCAATGTGGAGATATTACTGTTTGTGCATTTACAATATTCATTGATTTTTGCCATTGAAAAACGTCCAGAAATGTTTGAAGCTACTGACTGAATGAAAGGAGCTGGCATCTCACTCTCTTTGAATCTTCTTTATCATGCTAGGATTAGCAGGAAAAAGCAAAAAATTTCAGAATTGCACCTTGCAATGTGGAGATATTTCTGTTTGTGCATTTACAATATTCATTGATTTTTGCCATTGAAAAATGTCCAGAAATGTTTGAAGCTACTGACTGAATGAAAGGAGCTGGCATCTCACTCTCTTTGAATCTTCTTTATCATGCTAGGATTAGCAGGAAAAAGCAAAAAATTTCAGAATTGCACCTTGCAATGTGGAGATATTACTGTTTGTGCATTTACAATATTCATTGATTTTTGCCATTGAAAAACGTCCAGAAATGTTTGAAGCTACTGACTGAAAGAAAGGAGCTGGCATCTCACTCTCTTTGAATCTTCTTTATCATGCTAGGATTAGCAGGAAAAAGCAAAAAATTTCAGAATTGCACCTTGCAATGTGGAGATATTACTGTTTGTGCATTTACAATATTCATTGATTTTTGCCATTGAAAAACGTCCAGAAATGTTTGAAGCTACTGACTGAATGAAAGGAGCTGGCATCTCACTCTCTTTGAATCTTCTTTATCATGCTAGGATTAGCAGGAAAAAGCAAAAAATTTCAGAATTGCACCTTGCAATGTGGAGATATTACTGATTGTGCATTTACAATATTCAATGATTTTTGCCATTGAAAAACGTCCAGAAATGTTTGAAGCTACTGACTGAATGAAAGGAGGTGGCATCTCACTCTCTTTGAATCTTCTTTATCATGCTAGGATTAGCAGGAAAAAGCAAAAAATTTCAGAATTGCACCTTGCAATGTGGAGATATTACTGTTTGTGCATTTACAATATTCATTGAGTTTTGCCATTGAAAAACGTCCAGAAATGTTTGAAGCTACTGACTGAATGAAAGGAGCTGGCATCTCACTCTCTTTGAATCTTCTTTATCATGCTAGGATTAGCAGGAAAAAGCAAAAAATTTCAGAATTGCACCTTGCAATGTGGAGATATTACTGTTTGTGCATTTACAATATTCATTGATTTTTGCCATTGAAAAACGTCCAGAAATGTTTGAAGCTACTGACTGAATGAAAGGAGCTGGCATCTCACTCTCTTTGAATCTTCTTTATCATGCTAGGATTAGCAGGAAAAAGCAAAAAATTTCAGAATTGCACCTTGCAATGTGGAGATATTACTGTTTGTGCATTTACAATATTCATTGATTTTTGCCATTGAAAAACATCATGTTATTCATATACCAGAAATGTTTGAAGCTACTGACTGAAAGAAAGGAGCTGGCATCTCACTCTCTTTGAATCTTCTTTATCATGCTAGGATTAGCAGGAAAAAGCAAAAAATTTCAGAATTGCACCTTGCAATGTGGAAATATTACTGTTTGTGCATTTACAATATTCATTGATTTTTGCCATTGAAAAACGTCCAGAAATGTTTGAAGCTACTGACTGAATGAAAGGAGCTGGCATCTCACTCTCTTTGAATCTTCTTTATCATGCTAGGATTAGCAGGAAAAAGCAAAAAATTTCAGAATTGCACCTTGCAATGTGGAGATATTACTGTTTGTGCATTTACAATATTCATTGATTTTTGCCATTGAAAAACGTCCAGAAATGTTTGAAGCTACTGACTGAATGAAAGGAGCTGGCATCTCACTCTCTTTGAATCTTCTTTATCATGCTAGGATTAGCAGGAAAAAGCAAAAAATTTCAGAATTGCACCTTGCAATGTGGAGATATTACTGTTTGTGCATTTACAATATTCATTGATTTTTGCCATTGAAAAACATCATGTTATTCATATACCAGAAATGTTTGAAGCTACTGACTGAATGAAAGGAGCTGGCATCTCACTCTCTTTGAATCTTCTTTATCATGCTAGGATTAGCAGGAAAAGCAAAAAATTTCAGAATTGCACTTTGCAATGTGGAGATATTACTGTTTGTGCATTTACAATATTCATTGATTTTTGCCATTGAAAAACGTCCAGAAATGTTTGAAGCTACTGACTGAATGAAAGGAGCTGGCATCTCACTCTCTTTGAATCTTCTTTATCATGCTAGGATTAGCAGGAAAAAGCAAAAAATTTCAGAATTGCACCTTGCAATGTGGAGATATTTCTGTTTGTGCATTTACAATATTCATTGATTTTTGCCATTGAAAAATGTCCAGAAATGTTTGAAGCTACTGACTGAATGAAAGGAGCTGGCATCTCACTCTCTTTGAATCTTCTTTATCATGCTAGGATTAGCAGGAAAAAGCAAAAAATTTCAGAATTGCACCTTGCAATGTGGAGATATTACTGTTTGTGCATTTACAATATTCATTGATTTTTGCCATTGAAAAACGTCCAGAAATGTTTGAAGCTACTGACTGAAAGAAAGGAGCTGGCATCTCACTCTCTTTGAATCTTCTTTATCATGCTAGGATTAGCAGGAAAAAGCAAAAAATTTCAGAATTGCACCTTGCAATGTGGAGATATTACTGTTTGTGCATTTACAATATTCATTGATTTTTGCCATTGAAAAACGTCCAGAAATGTTTGAAGCTACTGACTGAATGAAAGGAGCTGGCATCTCACTCTCTTTGAATCTTCTTTATCATGCTAGGATTAGCAGGAAAAAGCAAAAAATTTCAGAATTGCACCTTGCAATGTGGAGATATTACTGATTGTGCATTTACAATATTCAATGATTTTTGCCATTGAAAAACGTCCAGAAATGTTTGAAGCTACTGACTGAATGAAAGGAGGTGGCATCTCACTCTCTTTGAATCTTCTTTATCATGCTAGGATTAGCAGGAAAAAGCAAAAAATTTCAGAATTGCACCTTGCAATGTGGAGATATTACTGTTTGTGCATTTACAATATTCATTGAGTTTTGCCATTGAAAAACGTCCAGAAATGTTTGAAGCTACTGACTGAATGAAAGGAGCTGGCATCTCACTCTCTTTGAATCTTCTTTATCATGCTAGGATTAGCAGGAAAAAGCAAAAAATTTCAGAATTGCACCTTGCAATGTGGAGATATTACTGTTTGTGCATTTACAATATTCATTGATTTTTGCCATTGAAAAACGTCCAGAAATGTTTGAAGCTACTGACTGAATGAAAGGAGCTGGCATCTCACTCTCTTTGAATCTTCTTTATCATGCTAGGATTAGCAGGAAAAAGCAAAAAATTTCAGAATTGCACCTTGCAATGTGGAGATATTACTGTTTGTGCATTTACAATATTCATTGATTTTTGCCATTGAAAAACATCATGTTATTCATATACCAGAAATGTTTGAAGCTACTGACTGAAAGAAAGGAGCTGGCATCTCACTCTCTTTGAATCTTCTTTATCATGCTAGGATTAGCAGGAAAAAGCAAAAAATTTCAGAATTGCACCTTGCAATGTGGAAATATTACTGTTTGTGCATTTACAATATTCATTGATTTTTGCCATTGAAAAACGTCCAGAAATGTTTGAAGCTACTGACTGAATGAAAGGAGCTGGCATCTCACTCTCTTTGAATCTTCTTTATCATGCTAGGATTAGCAGGAAAAAGCAAAAAATTTCAGAATTGCACCTTGCAATGTGGAGATATTACTGTTTGTGCATTTACAATATTCATTGATTTTTGCCATTGAAAAACGTCCAGAAATGTTTGAAGCTACTGACTGAATGAAAGGAGCTGGCATCTCACTCTCTTTGAATCTTCTTTATCATGCTAGGATTAGCAGGAAAAAGCAAAAAATTTCAGAATTGCACCTTGCAATGTGGAGATATTACTGTTTGTGCATTTACAATATTCATTGATTTTTGCCATTGAAAAACATCATGTTATTCATATACCAGAAATGTTTGAAGCTACTGACTGAATGAAAGGAGCTGGCATCTCACTCTCTTTGAATCTTCTTTATCATGCTAGGATTAGCAGGAAAAGCAAAAAATTTCAGAATTGCACTTTGCAATGTGGAGATATTACTGTTTGTGCATTTACAATATTCATTGATTTTTGCCATTGAAAAACGTCCAGAAATGTTTGAAGCTACTGACTGAATGAAAGGAGCTGGCATCTCACTCTCTTTGAATCTTCTTTATCATGCTAGGATTAGCAGGAAAAAGCAAAAAATTTCAGAATTGCACCTTGCAATGTGGAGATATTACTGTTTGTGCATTTACAATATTCATTGACTTTTGCCATTGAAAAACGTCCAGAAATGTTTGAAGCTACTCACTGAATGAAAGGAGCTGGCATCTCACTCTCTTTGAATCTTCTTTATCATGCTAGGATTAGCAGGAAAAAGCAAAAAATTTCAGAATTGCACCTTGCAATGTGAAGATATTTCTGTTTGTGCATTTACAATATTCATTGATTTTTGCCATTGAAAAATGTCCAGAAATGTTTGAAGCTACTGACTGAATGAAAGGAGCTGGCATCTCATTCTCTTTGAATCTTCTTTATCATGCTAGGATTAGCAGGAAAAAGCAAAAAATTTCAGAATTGCACCTTGCAATGTGGAGATATTACTGTTTGTGCATTTACAATATTCATTGATTTTTGCCATTGAAAACGTCCAGAAATGTTTGAAGCTACTGACTGAAAGAAAGGAGCTGGCATCTCACTCTCTTTGAATCTTCTTTATCATGCTAGGATTAGCAGGAAAAAGCAAAAAATTTCAGAATTGCACCTTGCAATGTGGAGATATTACTGTTTGTGCATTTACAATATTCATTGATTTTTGCCATTGAAAAACGTCCAGAAATGTTTGAGGCTACTGACTGCATGAAAGGAGCTGGCATCTCACTCTCTTTTAATCTTCTTTATCATGCTAGGATTAGCAGGAAAAAGCAAAAAAATTCAGAATTGCACCTTGCAATGTGGAGATATTACTGATTGTGCATTTACAATTTTCATTGATTTTTGCCATTGAAAAACGTCCAGAAATGTTTGAAGCTACTGACTGAATGAAAGGAGCTGGCATCTCACTCTCTTTGAATCTTCTTTATCATGCTAGGATTAGCAGGAAAAAGCAAAAAATTTCAGAATTGCACCTTGCAATGTGGAGATATTACTGTTTGTGCATTTACAATATTCATTGATTTTTGCCATTGAAAAACGTCCAGAAATGTTTGAAGCTACTGACTGAATGAAAGGAGCTGGCATCTCACTCTCTTTGAATCTTCTTTATCATGCTAGGATTAGCAGGAAAAAGCAAAAAATTTCAGAATTGCACCTTGCAATGTGGAGATATTACTGTTTGTGCATTTACAATATTCATTGATTTTTGCCATTGAAAAACGTCCAGAAATGTTTGAAGCTACTGACTGAATGAAAGGAGCTGGCATCTCACTCTCTTTGAATCTTCTTTATCATGCTAGGATTAGCAGGAAAAAGCAAATAATTTCAGAATTGCACCTTGCAATGTGGAGATATTACTGTTTGTGCATTTACAATATTCATTGATTTTTGCCATTGAAAAACGTCCAGAAATGTTTGAAGCTACTGACTGAATGAAAGGAGCTGGCATCTCACTCTCTTTGAATCTTCTTTATCATGCTAGGATTAGCAGGAAAAAGCAAAAAATTTCAGAATTGCACCTTGCAATGTGGAGATATTACTGTTTGTGCATTTACAATATTCATTGATTTTTGCAATTGAAAAACGTCCAGAAATGTTTGAAGCTACTGACTGAATGAAAGGAGCTGGCATCTCACTCTCGTTGAATCTTCTTTATCATGCTAGGATTAGCAGGAAAAAGCAAAAAATTTCAGAATTGCACCTTGCAATGTGGAGATATTACTGTTTGTGCATTTACAATATTCATTGATTTTTGCCATTGAAAAACGTCCAGAAATGTTTGAAGCTACTGACTGAATGAAAGGAGCTGGCATCTCACTCTCTTTGAATCTTCTTTATCATGCTAGGATTAGCAGGAAAAAGCAAAAAATTTCAGAATTGCACCTTGCAATGTGGAGATATTACTGTTTGTGCATTTACAATATTCATTGATTTTTGCCATTGAAAAACGTCCAGAAATGTTTGAAGCTACTGACTGAATGAAAGGAGCTGGCATCTCACTCTCTTTGAATCTTCTTTATCATGCTAGGATTAGCAGGAAAAAGCAAAAATTTTCAGAATTGCACCTTGCAATGTGGAGATATTAGTTTGTGCATTTACAATATTCATTGATTTTTGCCATTGAAAAACATCATGATATTCATATACCAGAAATGTTTGAAGCTACTGACTGAATGAAAGGAGCTGGCATCTCACTCTCTTTGAATCTTCTTTATCATGCTAGGATTAGCAGGAAAAAGCAAAAAATTTCAGAATTGCACCTTGCAATGTGGAGATATTACTGTTTGTGCATCTACAATATTCATTGATTTTTGCCATTGAAAAACGTCCAGAAATGTTTGAAGCTACTGACTGAATGAAAGGAGCTGGCATCTCACTCTCTTTGAATCTTCTTTATCATGCTAGGATTAGCAGGAAAAAGCAAAAAATTTCAGAATTGCACCTTGCAATGTGGAGATATTACTGTTTGTGCATTTACAATATTCATTGATTTTTGCCATTGAAAAACATCATGTTATTCATATACCAGAAATGTTTGAAGCTACTGACTGAATGAAAGGAGCTGACATCTCACTCTCTTTGAATCTTCTTTATCATGCTAGGATTAGCAGGAAAAAGCAAAAAATTTCAGAATTGCACCTTGCAATGTGGAGATATTACTGTTTGTGCATTTACAATATTCATTGATTTTTGCCATTGAAAAACATCATGTTATTCATATACCAGAAATGTTTGAAGCTACTGACTGAATGAAAGGAGCTGGCATCTCACTCTCTTTGAATCTTCTTTATCATGCTAGGATTAGCAGGAAAAAGCAAAAAATTTCAGAATTGCACCTTGCAATGTGGAGATATTACTGTTTGTGCATTTACAATATTCATTGATTTTTGCCATTGAAAAACGTCCAGAAATGTTTGAAGCTACTGACTGAATGAAAGGAGCTGGCATCTCACTCTCTTTGAATCTTCTTTATCATGCTAGGATTAGCAGGAAAAAGCAAAAAATTTCAGAATTGCACCTTGCAATGTGGAGATATTACTGTTTGTGCATTTACAATATTCATTGATTTTTGCCATTGAAAAACATCATGTTATTCATATACCAGAAATGTTTGAAGCTACTGACTGAATGAAAGGAGCTGGCATCTCACTCTCTTTGAATCTTCTTTATCATGCTAGGATTAGCAGGAAAAGCAAAAAATTTCAGAATTGCACCTTGCAATGTGGAGATATTACTGTTTGTGCATTTACAATATTCATTGATTTTTGCCATTGAAAAACATCATGTTATTCATATACCAGAAATGTTTGAAGCTACTGACTGAATGAAAGGAGCTGACATCTCACTCTCTTTGAATCTTCTTTATCATGCTAGGATTAGCAGGAAAAAGCAAAAAATTTCAGAATTGCACCTTGCAATGTTGAGATATTACAGTTTGTGCATTTACAATATTCATTGATTTTTGCCATTGAAAAACATCATGTTATTCATATACCAGAAATGTTTGAAGCTACTGACTGAATGAAAGGAGCTGGCATCTCACTCTCTTTGAATCTTCTTTATCATGCTAGGATTAGCAGGAAAAAGCAATAAATTTCAGAATTGCACCTTGCAATGTGGAGATATTTCTGTTTGTGCATTTACAATATTCATTGATTTTTGCCATTGAAAAATGTCCAGAAATGTTTGAAGCTACTGACTGAATGAAAGGAGCTGGCATCTCACTCTCTTTGAATCTTCTTTATCATGCTAGTATTAGCAGGAAAAAGCAAAAAATTTCAGAATTGCACCTTGCAATGTGGAGATATTACTGTTTGTGCATTTACAATATTCATTGATTTTTGCCATTGAAAAACGTCCAGAAATGTTTGAAGCTACCGACTGAAAGAAAGGAGCTGGCATCTCAATCTCTTTGAATCTTCTTTATCATGCTAGGATTAGCAGGAAAAAGCAAAAAAATTCAGAATTGCACCTTGCAATGTGGAGATATTACTGTTTGTGCATTTACAATATTCATTGATTTTTGCCATTGAAAAACGTCCAGAAATGTTTGAAGCTACTGACTGAATGAAAGGAGCTGGCATCTCACTCTCTTTGAATCTTCTTTATCATGCTAGGATTAGCAGGAAAAAGCAAAAAATTTCAGAATTGCACCTTGCAATGTGGAGATATTACTGATTGTGCATTTACAATATTCATTGATTTTTGCCATTGAAAAACGTCCAGAAATGTTTGAAGCTACTGACTGAATGAAAGGAGCTGGCATCTCACTCTCTTTGAATCTTCTTTATCATGCTAGGATTAGCAGGAAAAAGCAAAAAATTTCAGAATTGCACCTTGCAATGTGGAGATATTACTGTTTGTGCATTTACAATATTCATTGATTTTTGCCATTGAAAAACGTCCAGAAATGTTTGAAGCTACTGACTGAATGAAAGGAGCTGGCATCTCACTCTCTTTGAATCTTCTTTATCATGCTAGGATTAGCAGGAAAAAGCAAAAAATTTCAGAATTGCACCTTGCAATGTGGAGATATTACTGTTTGTGCATTTACAATATTCATTGATTTTTGCCATTGAAAAACGTCCAGAAATGTTTGAAGCTACCGACTGAAAGAAAGGAGCTGGCATCTCACTCTCTTTGAATCTTCTTTATCATGCTAGGATTAGCAGGAAAAAGCAAAAAAATTCAGAATTGCACCTTGCAATGTGGAGATATTACTGTTTGTGCATTTACAATATTCATTGATTTTTGCCATTGAAAAACGTCCAGAAATGTTTGAAGCTACTGACTGAATGAAAGGAGCTGGCATCTCACTCTCTTTGAATCTTCTTTATCATGCTAGGATTAGCAGGAAAAAGCAAAAAATTTCAGAATTGCACCTTGCAATGTGGAGATATTACTGATTGTGCATTTACAATATTCATTGATTTTTGCCATTGAAAAACGTCCAGAAATGTTTGAAGCTACTGACTGAATGAAAGGAGCTGGCATCTCACTCTCTTTGAATCTTCTTTATCATGCTAGGATTAGCAGGAAAAAGCAAAAAATTTCAGAATTGCACCTTGCAATGTGGAGATATTACTGTTTGTGCATTTACAATATTCATTGATTTTTGCCATTGAAAAACGTCCAGAAATGTTTGAAGCTACTGACTGAATGAAAGGAGCTGGCATCTCACTCTCTTTGAATCTTCTTTATCATGCTAGGATTAGCAGGAAAAAGCAAAAAATTTCAGAATTGCACCTTGCAATGTGGAGATATTACTGTTTGTGCATTTACAATATTCATTGATTTTTGCCATTGAAAAACGTCCAGAAATGTTTGAAGCTACTGACTGAATGAAAGGAGCTGGCATCTCACTCTCTTTGAATCTTCTTTATCATGCTAGGATTAGCAGGAAAAAGCAAAAAATTTCAGAATTGCACCTTGCAATGTGGAGATATTACTGTTTGTGCATTTACAATATTCATTGATTTTTGCCATTGAAAAACGTCCAGAAATGTTTGAAGCTACTGACTGAATGAAAGGAGCTGGCATCTCACTCTCTTTGAATCTTCTTTATCATGCTAGAATTAGCAGGAAAAAGCAAAAAATTTCAGAATTGCACCTTGCAATGTGGAGATATTACTGTTTGTGCATTTACAATATTCATTGATTTTTGCCATTGAAAAACATCATGTTATTCATATACCAGAAATGTTTGAAGCTACTGACTGAATGAAAGGAGCTGACATCTCACTCTCTTTGAATCTTCTTTATCATGCTAGGATTAGCAGGAAAAAGCAAAAAATTTCAGAATTGCACCTTGCAATGAGGAGATATTACTGTTTGTGCATTTACAATATTCATTGATTTTTGCCATTGAAAAACATCATGTTATTCATATACCAGAAATGTTTGAAGCTACTGACTGAATGAAAGGAGCTGGCATCTCACTCTCTTTGAATCTTCTTTATCATGCTAGGATTAGCAGGAAAAAGCAAAAAATTTCAGAATTGCACCTTGCAATGTGGAGATATTACTGTTTGTGCATTTACAATATTCATTGATTTTTGCCATTGAAAAACGTCCAGAAATGTTTGAAGCTACTGACTGAATGAAAGGAGCTGGCATCTCACTCTCTTTGAATCTTCTTTATCATGCTAGGATTAGCAGGAAAAAGCAAAAAATTTCAGAATTGCACCTTGCAATGTGGAGATATTACTGTTTGTGCATTTACAATATTCATTGATTTTTGCCATTGAAAAACGTCCAGAAATGTTTGAAGCTACTGACTGAATGAAAGGAGCTGGCATCTCACTCTCTTTGAATCTTCTTTATCATGCTAGGTTTAGCAGGAAAAAGCAAATAATTTCAGAATTGCACCTTGCAATGTGGAGATATTACTGTTTGTGCATTTACAATATTCATTGATTTTTGCCATTGAAAAACGTCCAGAAATGTTTGAAGCTTTTGACTGAATGAAAGGAGCTGGCATCTCACTCTCTTTGAATCTTCTTTATCATGCTAGGATTAGCAGGAAAAAGCAAAAAATTTCAGAATTGCACCTTGCAATGTGGAGATATTACTGTTTGTGCATTTACAATATTCATTGATTTTTGCCATTGAAAAACGTCCAGAAATGTTTGAAGCTACTAACTGAATGAAAGGAGCTGGCATCTCACTCTCTTTGAATCTTCTTTATCATGCTAGGATTAGCAGGAAAAAGCAAAAATTTTCAGAATTGCACCTTGCAATGTGGAGATATTAGTTTGTGCATTTACAATATTCATTGATTTTTGCCATTGAAAAACATCATGTTATTCATATACCAGAAATGTTTGAAGCTACTGACTGAATGAAAGGAGCTGGCATCTCACTCTCTTTGAATCTTCTTTATCATGCTAGGATTAGCAGGAAAAAGCAAAAAATTTCAGAATTGCACCTTGCAATGTGGAGATATTACTGTTTGTGCATTTACAATATTCATTGATTTTTGCCATTGAAAAACGTCCAGAAATGTTTGAAGCTACTCACTGAATGAAAGGAGCTGGCATCTCACTCTCTTTGAATCTTCTTTATCATGCTAGGATTAGCAGGAAAAAGCAAAAAATTTCAGAATTGCACCTTGCAATGTGGAGATATTACTGTTTGTGCATTTACAATATTCATTGATTTTTGCCATTGAAAAACATCATGTTATTCATATACCAGAAATGTTTGAAGCTACTGACTGAATGAAAGGACCTGACATCTCACTCTCTTTGAATCTTCTTTATCATGCTAGGATTAGCAGGAAAAAGCAAAAAATTTCAGAATTGCACCTTGCAATGTGGAGATATTACTGTTTGTGCATTTACAATATTCATTGATTTTTGCCATTGAAAAACATCATGTTATTCATATACCAGAAATGTTTGAAGCTACTGACTGAATGAAAGGAGCTGGCATCTCACTCTCTTTGAATCTTCTTTATCATGCTAGGATTAGCAGGAAAAAGCAAAAAATTTCAGAATTGCACCTTGCAATGTGGAGATATTACTGTTTGTGCATTTACAATATTCATTGATTTTTGCCATTGAAAAACGTCCAGAAATGTTTGAAGCTACTGACTGAAAGAAAGGAGCTGGCATCTCACTCTCTTTGAATCTTCTTTATCATGCTAGGATTAGCAGGAAAAAGCAAAAAATTTCAGAATTGCACCTTGCAATGTGGAGATATTACTGTTTGTGCATTTACAATATTCATTGATTTTTGCCATTGAAAAACGTCCAGAAATGTTTGAAGCTACTGACTGAATGAAAGGAGCTGGCATCTCACTCTCTTTGAATCTTCTTTATCATGCTAGGATTAGCAGGAAAAAGCAAAAAATTTCAGAATTGCACCTTGCAATGTGGAGATATTACTGATTGTGCATTTACAATATTCATTGATTTTTGCCATTGAAAAACGTCCAGAAATGTTTGAAGCTACTGACTGAATGAAAGGAGCTGGCATCTCACTCTCTTTGAATCTTCTTTATCATGCTAGGATTAGCAGGAAAAAGCAAAAAATTTCAGAATTGCACCTTGCAATGTGGAGATATTACTGTTTGTGCATTTACAATATTCATTGATTTTTGCCATTGAAAAACATCATGTTATTCATATACCAGAAATGTTTGAAGCTACTGACTGAAAGAAAGGAGCTGGCATCTCACTCTCTTTGAATCTTCTTTATCATGCTAGGATTAGCAGGAAAAAGCAAAAAATTTCAGAATTGCACCTTGCAATGTGGAGATATTACTGTTTGTGCATTTACAATATTCATTGATTTTTGCCATTGAAAAACATCATGTTATTCATATACCAGAAATGTTTGAAGCTACTGACTGAATGAAAGGAGCTGGCATCTCACTCTCTTTGAATCTTCTTTATCATGCTAGGATTAGCAGGAAAAAGCAAAAAATTTCAGAATTGCACCTTGCAATGTGGAGATATTACTGTTTGTGCATTTACAATATTCATTGATTTTTGCCATTGAAAAACGTCCAGAAATGTTTGAAGCTACTGACTGAATGAAAGGAGCTGGCATCTCACTCTCTTTGAATCTTCTTTATCATGCTAGGATTAGCAGGAAAAAGCAAAAAATTTCAGAATTGCACCTTGCAATGTGGAGATATTACTGTTTGTGCATTTACAATATTCATTGATTTTTGCCATTGAAAAACGTCCAGAAATGTTTGAAGCTACTGACTGAATGAAAGGAGCTGGCATCTCACTCTCTTTGAATCTTCTTTATCATGCTAGGATTAGCAGGAAAAAGCAAAAAATTTCAGAATTGCACCTTGCAATGTGGAGATATTACTGTTTGTGCATTTACAATATTCATTGATTTTTGCCATTGAAAAACGTCCAGAAATGTTTGAAGCTACTGACTGAATGAAAGGAGCTGGCATCTCACTCTCTTTGAATCTTCTTTATCATGCTAGGATTAGCAGGAAAAAGCAAAAATTTTCAGAATTGCACCTTGCAATGTGGAGATATTAGTTTGTGCATTTACAATATTCATTGATTTTTGCCATTGAAAAACATCATGTTATTCATATACCAGAAATGTTTGAAGCTACTGACTGAATGAAAGGAGCTGGCATCTCACTCTCTTTGAATCTTCTTTATCATGCTAGGATTAGCAGGAAAAAGCAAAAAATTTCAGAATTGCACCTTGCAATGTGGAGATATTACTGTTTGTGCATTTACAATATTCATTGATTTTTGCCATTGAAAAACGTCCAGAAATGTTTGAAGCTACTGACTGAATGAATGGAGCTGGCATCTCACTCTCTTTGAATCTTCTTTATCATGCTAGGATTAGCAGGAAAAAGCAAAAAATTTCAGAATTGCACCTTGCAATGTGGAGATATTACTGTTTGTGCATTTACAATATTCATTGATTTTTGCCATTGAAAAACATCATGTTATTCATATACCAGAAATGTTTGAAGCTACTGACTGAATGAAAGGAGCTGACATCTCACTCTCTTTGAATCTTCTTTATCATGCTAGGATTAGCAGGAAAAAGCAAAAAATTTCAGAATTGCACCTTGCAATGTGGAGATATTACTGTTTGTGCATTAACAATATTCATTGATTTTTGCCATTGAAAAACGTCCAGAAATGTTTGAAGCTACTGACTGAATGAAAGGAGCTGGCATCTCACTCTCTTTGAATCTTCTTTATCATGCTAGGATTAGCAGGAAAAAGCAAAAAATTTCAGAATTGCACCTTGCAATGTGGAGATATTACTGTTTGTGCATTTACAATATTCATGGATTTTTGCCATTGAAAAACATCATGTTATTCATATACCAGAAATGTTTGAAGCTACTGACTGAATGAAAGGAGCTGGCATCTCACTCTCTTTGAATCTTCTTTATCATGCTAGGATTAGCAGGAAAAAGCAAAACATTTCAGAATTGCACCTTGCAATGTGGAGATATTACTGTTTGTGCATTTACAATATTCATTGATTTTTGCCATTGAAAAACGTCCAGAAATGTTTGAAGCTACTGACTGAATGAAAGGAGCTGGCATCTCACTCTCTTTGAATCTTCTTTATCATGCTAGGATTAGCAGGAAAAAGCAAAAAATTTCAGAATTGCACCTTGCAATGTGGAGATATTACTGTTTGTGCATTTACAATATTCATTGATTTTTGCCATTGAAAAACGTCCAGAAATGTTTGAAGCTACTGACTGAATGAAAGGAGCTGGCATCTCACTCTCTTTGAATCTTCTTTATCATGCTAGGATTAGCAGGAAAAAGCAAAAAATTTCAGAATTGCACCTTGCAATGTGGAGATATTACTGTTTGTGCAATTACAATATTCATTGATTTTTGCCATTGAAAAACGTCCAGAAATGTTTGAAGCTACTGACTGAATGAAAGGAGCTGGCATCTCACTCTCTTTGAATCTTCTTTATCATGCTAGGATTAGCAGGAAAAAGCAAAAAATTTCAGAATTGCACCTTGCAATGTGGAGATATTACTGTTTGTGCATTTACAATATTCATTGATTTTTGCCATTGAAAAACGTCCAGAAATGTTTGAAGCTACTGACTGAATGAAAGGAGCTGGCATCTCACTCTCTTTGAATCTTCTTTATCATGCTAGGATTAGCAGGAAAAAGCAAAAAATTTCAGAATTGCACCTTGCAATGTGGAGATATTACTGTTTGTGCATTTACAATATTCATTGATTTTTGCCATTGAAAAACGTCCAGAAATGTTTGAAGCTACTGACTGAATGAAAGGAGCTGGCATCTCACTCTCTTTGAATCTTCTTTATCATGCTAGGATTAGCAGGAAAAAGCAAAAAATTTCAGAATTGCACCTTGCAATGTGGAGATATTACTGTTTGTGCATTTACAATATTCATTGATTTTTGCCATTAAAAAACGTCCAGAAATGTTTGAAGCTACTGACTGAATGAAAGGAGCTGGCATCTCACTCTCTTTGAATCTTCTTTATCATGCTAGGATTAGCAGGAAAAAGCAAAAAATTTCAGAATTGCACCTTGCAATGTGGAGATAGTACTGTTTGTGCATTTACAATATTCATTGATTTTTGCCATTGAAAAACATCATGTTATTCATATACCAGAAATGTTTGAAGCTACTGACTGAATGAAAGGAGCTGGCATCTCACTCTCTTTGAATCTTCTTTATCATGCTAGGATTAGCAGGAAAAAGCAAAAAATTTCAGAATTGCACCTTGCAATGTGGAGATATTACTGTTTGTGCATTTACAATATTCATTGATTTTTGCCATTGAAAAACGTCCAGAAATGTTTGAAGCTACTGACTGAATGAAAGGAGCTGGCATCTCACTCTCTTTGAATCTTCTTTATCATGCTAGGATTAGCAGGAAAAAGCAAAAAATTTCAGAATTGCACCTTGCAATGTGGAGATATTACTGTTTGTGCATTTACAATATTCATTGATTTTTGCCATTGAAAAACATCATGTTATTCATATACCAGAAATGTTTGAAGCTACTGACTGAATGAAAGGAGCTGGCATCTCACTCTCTTTGAATCTTCTTTATCATGCTAGGATTAGCAGGAAAAAGCAAAAAATTTCAGAATTGCGCCTTGCAATTTGGAGATATTACTGTTTGTGCATTTACAATATTCTTTGATTTTTGCCATTGAAAAACGTCCAGAAATGTTTGAAGCTACTGACTGAATGAAAGAAGCTGGCATCTCACTCTCTTTGAATCTTCTTTATCATGCTAGGATTAGCAGGAAAAAGCAAAAAATTTCAGAATTGCACCTTGCAATGTGGAGATATTACTGTTTGTGCATTTACAATATTCATTGATTTTTGCCATTGAAAAACGTCCAGAAATGTTTGAAGCTACTGACTGAATGAAAGGAGCTGGCATCTCACTCTCTTTGAATCTTCTTTATCATGCTAGGATTAGCAGGAAAAAGCAAAAAATTTCAGAATTGCACCTTGCAATGTGGAGATATTACTGTTTGTGCATTTACAATATTCATTGATTTTTGCCATTGAAAAACTTCCAGAAATGTTTGAAGCTACTGACTGAATGAAAGGAGCTGGCATCTCACTCTCTTTGAATCTTCTTTATCATGCTAGGATTAGCAGGAAAAAGCAAAAAATTTCAGAATTACACCTTGCAATGTGGAGATATTACTGTTTGTGCATTTACAATATTCATTGATTTTTGCCATTGAAAAACGTCCAGAAATGTTTGAAGCTACTGACTGAATGAAAGGAGCTGGCATCTCACTCTCTTTGAATCTTCTTTATCATGCAAGGATTAGCAGGAAAAAGCAAAAAATTTCAGAATTGCACCTTGCAATGTGGAGATATTACTGTTTGTGCATTTACAATATTCATTGATTTTTGCCATTGAAAAACGTCCAGAAATGTTTGAAGCTACTGACTGAATGAAAGGAGCTGGCATCTCACTCTCTTTGAATCTTCTTTATCATGCTAGGATTAGTAGGAAAAAGCAAAAAATTTCAGAATTGCACCTTGCAATGTGGAGATAGTACTGTTTGTGCATTTACAATATTCATTGATTTTTGCCATTGAAAAACATCATGTTATTCATATACCAGAAATGTTTGAAGCTACTGACTGAATGAAAGGAGCTGGCATCTCACTCTCTTTGAATCTTCTTTATCATGCTAGGATTAGCAGGAAAAAGCAAAAAATTTCAGAATTGCACCTTGCAATGTGGAGATATTACTGTTTGTGCATTTACAATATTCATTGATTTTTGCCATTGAAAAACGTCCAGAAATGTTTGAAGCTACTGACTGAATGAAAGGAGCTGGCATCTCACTCTCTTTGAATCTTCTTTATCATGCTAGGATTAGCAGGAAAAAGCAAAAAATTTCAGAATTGCACCTTGCAATGTGGAGATATTACTGTTTGTGCATTTACAATATTCATTGATTTTTGCCATTGAAAAACATCATGTTATTCATATACCAGAAATGTTTGAAGCTACTGACTGAATGAAAGGAGCTGGCATCTCACTCTCTTTGAATCTTCTTTATCATGCTAGGATTAGCAGGAAAAAGCAAAAAATTTCAGAATTGCGCCTTGCAATGTGGAGATATTACTGTTTGTGCATTTACAATATTCTTTGATTTTTGCCATTGAAAAACGTCCAGAAATGTTTGAAGCTACTGACTGAATGAAAGAAGCTGGCATCTCACTCTCTTTGAATCTTCTTTATCATGCTAGGATTAGCAGGAAAAAGCAAAAAATTTCAGAATTGCACCTTGCAATGTGGAGATATTACTGTTTGTGCATTTACAATATTCATTGATTTTTGCCATTGAAAAACGTCCAGAAATGTTTGAAGCTACTGACTGAATGAAAGGAGCTGGCATCTCACTCTCTTTGAATCTTCTTTATCATGCTAGGATTAGCAGGAAAAAGCAAAAAATTTCAGAATTGCACCTTGCAATGTGGAGATATTACTGTTTGTGCATTTACAATATTCATTGATTTTTGCCATTGAAAAACTTCCAGAAATGTTTGAAGCTACTGACTGAATGAAAGGAGCTGGCATCTCACTCTCTTTGAATCTTCTTTATCATGCTAGGATTAGCAGGAAAAAGCAAAAAATTTCAGAATTGCACCTTGCAATGTGGAGATATTACTGTTTGTGCATTTACAATATTCATTGATTTTTGCCATTGAAAAACGTCCAGAAATGTTTGAAGCTACTGACTGAATGAAAGGAGCTGGCATCTCACTCTCTTTGAATCTTCTTTATCATGCTAGGATTAGCAGGGAAAAGCAAAAAATTTCAGAATTGCACCTTGCAATGTGGAGATATTACTGTTTGTGCATTTACAATATTCATTGATTTTTGCCATTGAAAAACATCATGTTATTCATATACCAGAAATGTTTGAAGCTACTGACTGAATGAAAGGAGCTGGCATCTCACTCTGTTTGAATCTTCTTTATCATGCTAGGATTAGCAGGAAAAAGCAAAAATTTTCAGAATTGCACCTTGCAATGTGGAGATATTACTGTTTGTGCATTTACAATATTCATTGATTTTTGCCATTGAAAAACGTCCAGAAATGTTTGAAGCTACTGACTGAATGAAAGGAGCTGGCATCTCACTCTCTTTGAATCTCCTTTATCATGCTAGGATTAGCAGGAAAAAGCAAAAAATTTCAGAATTGCACCTTGCAATGTGGAGATATTACTGTTTGTGCATTTACAATATTCATTGAAATTTGCCATTGAAAAACGTCCAGAAATGTTTGAAGCTACTGACTGAATGAAAGGAGCTGGCATCTCACTCTCTTTGAATCTTCTTTATCATGCTAGGATTAGCAGGGAAAAGCAAAAAATTTCAGAATTGCACCTTGCAATGTGGAGATATTACTGTTTGTGCATTTACAATATTCATTGATTTTTGCCATTGAAAAACATCATGTTATTCATATACCAGAAATGTTTGAAGCTACTGACTGAATGAAAGGAGCTGGCATCTCACTCTCTTTGAATCTTCTTTATCATGCTAGGATTAGCAGGAAAAAGCAAAAAATTTCAGAATTGCACCTTGCAATGTGGAGATATTACTGTTTGTGCATTTACAATATTCATTGATTTTTGCCATTGAAAAACGTCCAGAAATGTTTGAAGCTACTGACTGAATGAAAGGAGCTGGCATCTCACTCTCTTTGAATCTTCTTTATCATGCTAGGATTAGCAGGAAAAAGCAAAAAATTTCAGAATTGCACCTTGCAATGTGGAGATATTACTGTTTGTGCATTTACAATATTCATTGATTTTTGCCATTGAAAAACATCATGTTATTCCTATACCAGAAATGTTTGAAGCTACTGACTGAATGAAAGGAGCTGGCATCTCACTCTCTTTGAATCTTCTTTATCATGCTAGGATTAGCAGGAAAAAGCAAAAAATTTCAGAATTGCACCTTGCAATGTGGAGATATTACTGTTTGTGCATTTACAATATTCATTGATTTTTGCCATTGAAAAACGTCCAGAAATGTTTGAAGCTACTGACTGAATGAAAGGAGCTGGCATCTCACTCTCTTTGAATCTTCTTTATCATGCTAGGATTAGCAGGAAAAAGCAAAAAATTTCAGAATTGCACCTTGCAATGTGGAGATATTACTGTTTGTGCATTTACAATATTCATTGATTTTTGCCATTGAAAAACATCATGTTATTCCTATACCAGAAATGTTTGAAGCTACTGACTGAATGAAAGGAGCTGGCATCTCACTCTCTTTGAATCTTCTTTATCATGCTAGGATTAGCAGGAAAAAGCAAAAAATTTCAGAATTGCACCTTGCAATGTGGAGATATTACTGTTTGTGCATTTACAATATTCATTGATTTTTGCCATTGAAAAACGTCCAGAAATGTTTGAAGCTACTGACTGAATGAAAGGAGCTGGCATCTCACTCTCTTTGAATCTTCTTTATCATGCTAGGATTAGCAGGAAAAAGCAAAAAATTTCAGAATTGCACCTTGCAATGTGGAGATATTACTGTTTGTGCATTTACAATATTCATTGATTTTTGCCATTGAAAAACGTCCAGAAATGTTTGAAGCTACTGACTGAATGAAAGGAGCTGGCATCTCACTCTCTTTGAATCTTCTTTATCATGCTAGGATTAGCAGGAAAAAGCAAAAAATTTCAGAATTGCACCTTGCAATGTGGAGATATTACTGTTTGTGCATTTACAATATTCATTGATTTTTGCCATTGAAAAACGTCCAGAAATGTTTGAAGCTACTGACTGAATGAAAGGAGCTGGCATCTCACTCTCTTTGAATCTTCTTTATCATGCTAGGATTAGCAGGAAAAAGCAAAAAATTTCAGAATTGCACCTTGCAATGTGGAGATATTACTGTTTGTGCATTTACAATATTCATTGATTTTTGCCATTGAAAAACGTCCAGAAATGTTTGAAGCTACTGACTGAATGAAAAAAGCTGGCATCTCACTCTCTTTGAATCTTCTTTATCATGCTAGGATTAGCAGGAAAAAGCAAAAAATTTCAGAATTGCACCTTGCAATGTGGAGATATTTCTGTTTGTGCATTTACAATATTCATTGATTTTTGCCATTAAAAAACGTCCAGAAATGTTTGAAGCTACTGACTGAATGAAAGGAGCTGGCATCTCACTCTCTTTCAATCTTCTTTATCATGCTAGGATTAGCAGGAAAAAGCAAAAAATTTCAGAATTGCACCTTGCAATGTGGAGATAGTACTGTTTGTGCATTTACAATATTCATTGATTTTTGCCATTGAAAAACATCATGTTATTCATATACCAGAAATGTTTGAAGCTACTGACTGAATGAAAGGAGCTGGCATCTCACTCTCTTTGAATCTTCTTTATCATGCTAGGATTAGCAGGAAAAAGCAAAAAATTTCAGAATTGCACCTTGCAATGTGGAGATATTACTGTTTGTGCATTTACAATATTCATTGATTTTTGCCATTGAAAAACGTCCAGAAATGTTTGAAGCTACTGACTGAATGAAAGGAGCTGGCATCTCACTCTCTTTGAATCTTCTTTATCATGCTAGGATTAGCAGGAAAAAGCAAAAAATTTCAGAATTGCACCTTGCAATGTGGAGATATTACTGTTTGTGCATTTACAATATTCATTGATTTTTGCCATTGAAAAACATCATGTTATTCATATACCAGAAATGTTTGAAGCTACTGACTGAATGAAAGGAGCTGGCATCTCACTCTCTTTGAATCTTCTTTATCATGCTAGGATTAGCAGGAAAAAGCAAAAAATTTCAGAATTGCGCCTTGCAATGTGGAGATATTACTGTTTGTGCATTTACAATATTCATTGATTTTTGCCATTGAAAAACGTCCAGAAATGTTTGAAGCTACTGACTGAATGAAAGGAGCTGGCATCTCACTCTCTTTGAATCTTCTTTATCATGCTAGGATTAGCAGGAAAAAGCAAAAAATTTCAGAATTGCACCTTGCAATGTGGAGATATTACTGTTTGTGCATTTACAATATTCATTGATTTTTGCCATTGAAAAACGTCCAGAAATGTTTGAAGCTACTGACTGAATGAAAGGAGCTGGCATCTCACTCTCTTTGAATCTTCTTTATCATGCTAGGATTAGCAGGAAAAAGCAAAAAATTTCAGAATTGCACCTTGCAATGTGGAGATATTACTGTTTGTGCATTTACAATATTCATTGATTTTTGCCATTGAAAAACTTCCAGAAATGTTTGAAGCTACTGACTGAATGAAAGGAGCTGGCATCTCACTCTCTTTGAATCTTCTTTATCATGCTAGGATTAGCAGGAAAAAGCAAAAAATTTCAGAATTGCACCTTGCAATGTGGAGATATTACTGTTTGTGCATTTACAATATTCATTGATTTTTGCCATTGAAAAACGTCCAGAAATGTTTGAAGCTACTGACTGAATGAAAGGAGCTGGCATCTCACTCTCTTTGAATCTTCTTTATCATGCTAGGATTAGCAGGAAAAAGCAAAAAATTTCAGAATTGCACCTTGCAATGTGGAGATATTACTGTTTGTGCATTTACAATATTCATTGATTTTTGCCATTGAAAAACGTCCAGAAATGTTTGAAGCTACTGACTGAATGAAAGGAGCTGGCATCTCACTCTCTTTGAATCTTCTTTATCATGCTAGGATTAGCAGGGAAAAGCAAAAAATTTCAGAATTGCACCTTGCAATGTGGAGATATTACTGTTTGTGCATTTACAATATTCATTGATTTTTGCCATTGAAAAACATCATGTTATTCATATACCAGAAATGTTTGAAGCTACTGACTGAATGAAAGGAGCTGGCATCTCACTCTCTTTGAATATTGTTTATCATGCTAGGATTAGCAGGAAAAAGCAAAAAATTTCAGAATTGCACCTTGCAATGTGGAGATATTACTGTTTGTGCATTTACAATATTCATTGATTTTTGCCATTGAAAAACATCCAGAAATGTTTGAAGCTACTGACTGAATGAAAGGAGCTGGCATCTCACTCTCTTTGAATCTTCTTTATCATGCTAGGATTAGCAGGAAAAAGCAAAAAATTTCAGAATTGCACCTTGCAATGTGGAGATATTACTGTTTGTGCATTTACAATATTCATTGATTTTTGCCATTGAAAAACATCATGTTATTCCTATACCAGAAATGTTTGAAGCTACTGACTGAATGAAAGGAGCTGGCATCTCACTCTCTTTGAATCTTCTTTATCATGCTAGGATTAGCAGGAAAAAGCAAAAAATTTCAGAATTGCACCTTGCAATGTGGAGATATTACTGTTTGTGCATTTACAATATTCATTGATTTTTGCCATTGAAAAACGTCCAGAAATGTTTGAAGCTACTGACTGAATGAAAGGAGCTGGCATCTCACTCTCTTTGAATCTTCTTTATCATGCTAGGATTAGCAGGAAAAAGCAAAAAATTTCAGAATTGCACCTTGCAATGTGGAGATATTACTGTTTGTGCATTTACAATATTCATTGATTTTTGCCATTGAAAAACATCCAGAAATGTTTGAAGCTACTGACTGAATGATAGGAGCTGGCATCTCACTCTCTTTGAATCTTCTTTATCATGCTAGGATTAGCAGGAAAAAGCAAAAAATTTCAGAATTGCACCTTGCAATGTGGAGATATTACTGTTTGTGCATTTACAATATTCATTGATTTTTGCCATTGAAAAACGTCCAGAAATGTTTGAAGCTACTGACTGAATGAAAGGAGCTGGCATCTCACTCTCTTTGAATCTTCTTTATAATGCTAGGATTAGCAGGAAAAAGCAAAAAATTTCAGAATTGCACCTTGCAATGTGGAGATATTTCTGTTTGTGCATTTACAATATTCATTGATTTTTGCCATTAAAAAACGTCCAGAAATGTTTGAAGCTACTGACTGAATGAAAGGAGCTGGCATCTCACTCTCTTTGAATCTTCTTTATCATGCTAGGATTAGCAGGAAAAAGCAAAAAATTTCAGAATTGCACCTTGCAATGTGGAGATAGTACTGTTTGTGCATTTACAATATTCATTGATTTTTGCCATTGAAAAACATCATGTTATTCATATACCAGAAATGTTTGAAGCTACTGAGTGAATGAAAGGAGCTGGCATCTCACTCTCTTTGAATCTTCTTTATCATGCTAGGATTAGCAGGAAAAAGCAAAAAATTTCAGAATTGCACCTTGCAATGTGGAGATATTACTGTTTGTGCATTTACAATATTCATTGATTTTTGCCATTGAAAAACGTCCAGAAATGTTTGAAGCTACTGACTGAATGAAAGGAGCTGGCATCTCACTCTCTTTGAATCTTCTTTATCATGCTAGGATTAGCAGGAAAAAGCAAAAAATTTCAGAATTGCACCTTGCAATGTGGAGATATTACTGTTTGTGCATTTACAATATTCATTGATTTTTGCCATTGAAAAACGTCCAGAAATGTTTGAAGCTACTGACTGAATGAAAGGAGCTGGCATCTCACTCTCTTTGAATCTTCTTTATCATGCTAGGATTAGCAGGAAAAAGCAAAAAATTTCAGAATTGCACCTTGCAATGTGGAGATATTACTGTTTGTGCATTTACAATATTCATTGATTTTTGCCATTGAAAAACTTCCAGAAATGTTTGAAGCTACTGACTGAATGAAAGGAGCTGGCATCTCACTCTCTTTGAATCTTCTTTATCATGCTAGGATTAGCAGGAAAAAGCAAAAAATTTCAGAATTGCACCTTGCAATGTGGAGATATTACTGTTTGTGCATTTACAATATTCATTGATTTTTGCCATTGAAAAACGTCCAGAAATGTTTGAAGCTACTGACTGAATGAAAGGAGCTGGCATCTCACTCTCTTTGAATCTTCTTTATCATGCTAGGATTAGCAGGAAAAAGCAAAAAATTTCAGAATTGCACCTTGCAATGTGGAGATATTACTGTTTGTGCATTTACAATATTCATTGATTTTTGCCATTGAAAAACGTCCAGAAATGTTTGAAGCTACTGACTGAATGAAAGGAGCTGGCATCTCACTCTCTTTGAATCTTCTTTATCATGCTAGGATTAGCAGGGAAAAGAAAAAAATTTCAGAATTGCACCTTGCAATGTGGAGATATTACTGTTTGTGCATTTACAATATTCATTGATTTTTGCCATTGAAAAACATCATGTTATTCATATACCAGAAATGTTTGAAGCTACTGACTGAATGAAAGGAGCTGGCATCTCACTCTCTTTGAATATTGTTTATCATGCTAGGATTAGCAGGAAAAAGCAAAAAATTTCAGAATTGCACCTTGCAATGTGGAGATATTACTGTTTGTGCATTTACAATATTCATTGATTTTTGCCATTGAAAAACATCCAGAAATGTTTGAAGCTACTGACTGAATGAAAGGAGCTGGCATCTCACTCTCTTTGAATCTTCTTTATCATGCTAGGATTAGCAGGAAAAAGCAAAAAATTTCAGAATTGCACCTTGCAATGTGGAGATATTACTGTTTGTGCATTTACAATATTCATTGATTTTTGCCATTGAAAAACATCATGTTATTCCTATACCAGAAATGTTTGAAGCTACTGACTGAATGAAAGGAGCTGGCATCTCACTCTCTTTGAATCTTCTTTATCATGCTAGGATTAGCAGGAAAAAGCAAAAAATTTCAGAATTGCACCTTGCAATGTGGAGATATTACTGTTTGTGCATTTACAATATTCATTGATTTTTGCCATTGAAAAACGTCCAGAAATGTTTGAAGCTACTGACTGAATGAAAGGAGCTGGCATCTCACTCTCTTTGAATCTTCTTTATCATGCTAGGATTAGCAGGAAAAAGCAAAAAATTTCAGAATTGCACCTTGCAATGTGGAGATATTACTGTTTGTGCATTTACAATATTCATTGATTTTTGCCATTGAAAAACATCCAGAAATGTTTGAAGCTACTGACTGAATGAAAGGAGCTGGCATCTCACTCTCTTTGAATCTTCTTTAGCATGCTAGGATTAGCAGGAAAAAGCAAAAAATTTCAGAATTGCACCTTGCAATGTGGAGATATTACTGTTTGTGCATTTACAATATTCATTGATTTTTGCCATTGAAAAACGTCCAGAAATGTTTGAAGCTACTGACTGAATGAAAGGAGCTGGCATCTCACTCTCTTTGAATCTTCTTTATCATGCTAGGATTAGCAGGAAAAAGCAAAAAATTTCAGAATTGCACCTTGCAATGTGGAGATATTACTGTTTGTGCATTTACAATATTCATTGATTTTTGCCATTGAAAAACGTCCAGAAATGTTTGAAGCTACTGACTGAATGAAAGGAGCTGGCATCTCACTCTCTTTGAATCTTCTTTATCATGCTAGGATTAGCAGGAAAAAGCAAAAAATTTCAGAATTGCACCTTGCAATGTGGAGATATTACTGTTTGTGCATTTACAATATTCATTGATTTTTGCCATTGAAAAACGTCCAGAAATGTTTGAAGCTACTGACTGAATGAAAGGAGTTGGTATCTCACTCTCTTTGAATCTTCTTTATCATGCTAGGATTAGCAGGAAAAAGCAAAAAATTTCAGAATTGCACCTTGCAATGTGGAGATATTACTGTTTGTGCATTTACAATATTCATTGATTTTTGCCATTAAAAAACGTCCAGAAATGTTTGAAGCTACTGACTGAATGAAAGGAGCTGGCATCTCACTCTCTTTGAATCTTCTTTATCATGCTAGGATTAGCAGGAAAAAGCAAAAAAATTCAGAATTGCACCTTGCAATGTGGAGATAGTACTGTTTGTGCATTTACAATATTCATTGATTTTTGCCATTGAAAAACGTCCAGAAATGTTTGAAGCTACTGACTGAATGAAAGGAGCTGGCATCTCACTCTCTTTGAATCTTCTTTATCATGCTAGGATTAGCCGGAAAAAGCAAAAAATTTCAGAATTGCACCTTGCAATGTGGAGATATTACTGTTTGTGCATTTACAATATTCATTGATTTTTGCCATTGAAAAACGTCCAGAAATGTTTGAAGCTACTGACTGAATGAAAGGAGCTGGCATCTCACTCTCTTTGAATCTTCTTTATCATGCTAGGATTAGCAGGAAAAAGCAAAAAATTTCAGAATTGCACCTTGCAATGTGGAGATATTACTGTTTGTGCATTTACAATATTCATTGATTTTTGCCATTGAAAAACGTCCAGAAATGTTTGAAGCTACTGACTGAATGAAAGGAGCTGGCATCTCACTCTCTTTGAATCTTCTTTATCATGCTAGGATTAGCAGGAAAAAGCAAAAAATTTCAGAATTGCACCTTGCAATGTGGAGATATTACTGTTTGTGCATTTACAATATTCATTGATTTTTGCCATTAAAAAACGTCCAGAAATGTTTGAAGCTACTGACTGAATGAAAGGAGCTGGCATCTCACTCTCTTTGAATCTTCTTTATCATGCTAGGATTAGCAGGAAAAAGCAAAAAATTTCAGAATTGCACCTTGCAATGTGGAGATATTACTGTTTGTGCATTTACAATATTCATTGATTTTTGCCATTAAAAAACGTCCAGAAATGTTTGAAGCTACTGACTGAATGAAAGGAGCTGGCATCTCACTCTCTTTGAATCTTCTTTATCATGCTAGGATTAGCAGGAAAAAGCAATAAATTTCAGAATTGCACCTTGCAATGTGGAGATAGTACTGTTTGTGCATTTACAATATTCATTGATTTTTGCCATTGAAAAACATCATGTTATTCATATACCAGAAATGTTTGAAGCTACTGACTGAATGAAAGGAGCTGGCATCTCACTCTCTTTGAATCTTCTTTATCATGCTAGGATTAGCAGGAAAAAGCAAAACATTTCAGAATTGCACCTTGCAATGTGGAGATATTACTGTTTGTGCATTTACAATATTCATTGATTTTTGCCATTGAAAAACGTCCAGAAATGTTTGAAGCTACTGACTGAATGAAAGGAGCTGGCATCTCACTCTCTTTGAATCTTCTTTATCATGCTAGGATTAGCAGGAAAAAGCAAAAAATTTCAGAATTGCACCTTGCAATGTGGAGATATTACTGTTTGTGCATTTACAATATTCATTGATTTTTGCCATTGAAAAACGTCCAGAAATGTTTGAAGCTACTCACTGAATGAAAGGAGCTGGCATCTCACTCTCTTTGAATCTTCTTTATCATGCTAGGATTAGCAGGAAAAAGCAAAAAATTTCAGAATTGCACCTTGCAATGTGGAGATATTACTGTTTGTGCATTTACAATATTCATTGATTTTTGCCATTGAAAAACGTCCAGAAATGTTTGAAGCTACTGACTGAATGAAAGGAGCTGGCATCTCACTCTCTTTGAATCTTCTTTATCATGCTAGGATTAGCAGGGAAAAGCATAAAATTTCAGAATTGCACCTTGCAATGTGGAGATATTACTGTTTGTGCATTTACAATATTCATTGATTTTTGCCATTGAAAAACATCATGTTATTCATATACCAGAAATGTTTGAAGCTACTGACTGAATGAAAGGAGCTGGCATCTCACTCTCTTTGAATCTTGTTTATCATGCTAGGATTAGCAGGAAAAAGCAAAAAATTTCAGAATTGCACCTTGCAATGTGGAGATATTACTGTTTGTGCATTTACAATATCCTTTGATTTTTGCCATTGAAAAACGTCCAGAAATGTTTGAAGCTACTGACTGAATGAAAGGAGCTGGCATCTCACTCTCTTTGAATCTTCTTTATCATGCTAGGATTAGCAGGAAAAAGCAAAAAATTTCAGAATTGCACCTTGCAATGTGGAGATATTACTGTTTGTGCATTTACAATATTCATTGATTTTTGCCATTGAAAAACATCCAGAAATGTTTGAAGCTACTGACTGAATGAAAGGAGCTGGCATCTCACTCTCTTTGAATCTTCTTTATCATGCTAGGATTAGCAGGAAAAAGCAAAAAATTTCAGAATTGCACCTTGCAATGTGGAGATATTACTGTTTGTGCATTTACAATATTCATTGATTTTTGCCATTGAAAAACATCATGTTATTCATATACCAGAAATGTTTGAAGCTACTGACTGAATGAAAGGAGCTGGCATCTCACTCTCTTTGAATCTTCTTTATCATGCTAGGATTAGCAGGAAAAAGCAAAAAATTTCAGAATTGCACCTTGCAATGTGGAGATATTACTGTTTGTGCATTTACAATATTCATTGATTTTTGCCATTGAAAAACGTCCAGAAATGTTTGAAGCTACTGACTGAATGAAAGGAGCTGGCATCTCACTCTCTTTGAATCTTCTTTATCATGCTAGGATTAGCAGGAAAAAGCAAAAAATTTCAGAATTGCACCTTGCAATGTGGAGATATTACTGTTTGTGCATTTACAATATTCATTGATTTTTGCCATTGAAAAACGTCCAGAAATGTTTGAAGCTACTGACTGAATGAAAGGAGCTGGCATCTCACTCTCTTTGAATCTTCTTTATCATGCTAGGATTAGCAGGAAAAAGCAAAAAATTTCAGAATTGCACCTTGCAATGTGGAGATATTACTGTTTGTGCATTTACAATATTCATTGATTTTTGCCATTGAAAAACGTCCAGAAATGTTTGAAGCTACTGACTGAATGAAAGGAGCTGGCATCTCACGCTCTTTGAATCTTCTTTATCATGCTAGGATTAGCAGGAAAAAGCAAAAAATTTCAGAATTGCACCTTGCGATGTGGAGATATTACTGTTTGTGCATTTACAATATTCATTGATTTTTGCCATTGAAAAACGTCCAGAAATGTTTGAAGCTACTGACTGAATGAAAGGAGCTGGCATCTCACTCTCTTTGAATCTTCTTTATCATGCTAGGATTAGCAGGAAAAAGCAAAAAATTTCAGAATTGCACCTTGCAATGTGGAGATATTACTGTTTGTGCATTTACAATATTCATTGATTTTTGCCATTGAAAAACGTCCAGAAATGTTTGAAGCTACTGACTGAATGAAAGGAGCTGGCATCTCACTCTGTTTGAATCTTCTTTATCATGCTAGGATTAGCAGGAAAAAGCAAAAAATTTCAGAATTGCACCTTGCAATGTGGAGATATTACTGTTTGTGCATTTACAATATTCATTGATTTTTGCCATTGAAAAACGTCCAGAAATGTTTGAAGCTACTGACTGAATGAAAGGAGCTGGCATCTCACTCTCTTTGAATCTTCTTTATCATGCTAGGATTAGCAGGAAAAAGCAAAAAATTTCAGAATTGCACCTTGCAATGTGGAGATATTACTGTTTGTGCATTTACAATATTCATTGATTTTTGCCATTAAAAAACGTCCAGAAATGTTTGAAGCTACTGACTGAATGAAAGGAGCTGGCATCTCACTCTCTTTGAATCTTCTTTATCATGCTAGGATTAGCAGGAAAAAGCAAAAAATTTCAGAATTGCACCTTGCAATGTGGAGATATTACTGTTTGTGCATTTACAATATTCATTGATTTTTGCCATTGAAAAACATCATGTTATTCATATACCAGAAATGTTTGAAGCTACTGACTGAATGAAAGGAGCTCGCATCTCACTCTCTTTGAATCTTCTTTATCATGCTAGGATTAGCAGGAAAAAGCAAAAAATTTCAGAATTGCACCTTGCAATGTGGAGATATTACTGTTTGTGCATTTACAATATTCATTGATTTTTGCCATTGAAAAACGTCCAGAAATGTTTGAAGCTACTGACTGAATGAAAGGAGCTGGCATCTCACTCTCTTTGAATCTTCTTTATCATGCTAGGATTAGCAGGAAAAAGCAAAAAATTTCAGAATTGCACCTTGCAATGTGGAGATATTACTGTTTGTGCATTTTTAATATTCATTGATTTTTGCCATTGAAAAACATCATGTTATTCATATACCAGAAATGTTTGAAGCTACTGACTGAATGAAAGGAGCTGGCATCTCACTCTCTTTGAATCTTCTTTATCATGCTAGGATTAGCAGGAAAAAGCAAAAAATTTCAGAATTGCACCTTGCAATGTGGAGATATTACTGTTTGTGCATTTACAATATTCATTGATTTTTGCCATTGAAAAACGTCCAGAAATGTTTGAAGCTACTGACTGAATGAAAGGAGCTGGCATCTCACTCTCTTTGAATCTTCTTTATCATGCTAGGATTAGCAGGAAAAAGCAAAAAATTTCAGAATTGCACCTTGCAATGTGGAGATATTACTGTTTGTGCATTTACAATATTCATTGATTTTTGCCATTGAAAAACGTCCAGAAATGTTTGAAGCTACTGACTGAATGAAAGGAGCTGGCATCTCACTCTCTTTGAATCTTCTTTATCATGCTAGGATTAGCAGGAAAAAGCAAAAAAATTCAGAATTGCACCTTGCAATGTGGAGATATTACTGTTTGTGCATTTACAATATTCATTGATTTTTGCCATTGAAAAACGTCCAGAAATGTTTGAAGCTACTGACTGAATGAAAGGAGCTGGCATCTCACTCTCTTTGAATCTTCTTTATCATGCTAGGATTAGCAGGAAAAAGCAAAAAATTTCAGAATTGCACCTTGCAATGTGGAGATATTACTGTTTGTGCATTTACAATATTCATTGATTTTTGCCATTGAAAAACGTCCAGAAATGTTTGAAGCTACTGACTGAATGAAAGGAGCTGGCATCTCACTCTCTTTGAATCTTCTTTATCATGCTAGGATTAGCAGGAAAAAGCAAAAAATTTCAGAATTGCACCTTGCAATGTGGAGATATTACTGTTTGTGCATTTACAATATTCATTGATTTTTGCCATTAAAAAACGTCCAGAAATGTTTGAAGCTACTGACTGAATGAAAGGAGATGGCATCTCACTCTCTTTGAATCTTCTTTATCATGCTAGGATTAGCAGGAAAAAGCAAAAAATTTCAGAATTGCACCTTGCAATGTGGAGATATTACTGTTTGTGCATTTACAATATTCATTGATTTTTGCCATTGAAAAACATCATGTTATTCATATACCAGAAATGTTTGAAGCTACTGACTGAATGAAAGGAGCTCGCATCTCACTCTCTTTGAATCTTCTTTATCATGCTAGGATTAGCAGGAAAAAGCAAAAAATTTCAGAATTGCACCTTGCAATGTGGAGATATTACTGTTTGTGCATTTACAATATTCATTGATTTTTGCCATTGAAAAACGTCCAGAAATGTTTGAAGCTACTGACTGAATGAAAGGAGCTGGCATCTCACTCTCTTTGAATCTTCTTTATCATGCTAGGATTAGCAGGAAAAAGCAAAAAATTTCAGAATTGCACCTTGCAATGTGGAGATTTTACTGTTTGTGCATTTTTAATATTCATTGATTTTTGCTATTGAAAAACATCATGTTATTCATATACCAGAAATGTTTGAAGCTACTGACTGAATGAAAGGAGCTGGCATCTCACTCTCTTTGAATCTTCTTTATCATGCTAGGATTAGCAGGAAAAAGCAAAAAATTTCAGAATTGCGCCTTGCAATGTGGAGATATTACTGTTTGTGCATTTACAATATTCATTGATTTTTGCCATTGAAAAACGTCCAGAAATGTTTGAAGCTACTGACTGAATGAAAGGAGCTGGCATCTCACTCTCTTTGAATCTCCTTTATCATGCTAGGATTAGCAGGAAAAAGCAAAAAATTTCAGAATTGCACCTTGCAATGTGGAGATATTACTCTTTGTGCATTTACAATATTCATTGATTTTTGCCATTGAAAAACGTCCAGAAATGTTTGAAGCTACTGACTGAATGAAAGGAGCTGGCATCTCACTCTCTTTGAATCTTCTTTATCATGCTAGGATTAGCAGGAAAAAGCAAAAAATTTCAGAATTGCACCTTGCAATGTGGAGATATTACTGTTTGTGCATTTACAATATTCATTGATTTTTGCCATTGAAAAACTTCCAGAAATGTTTGAAGCTACTGACTGAATGAAAGGAGCTGGCATCTCACTCTCTTTGAATCTTCTTTATCATGCTAGGATTAGCAGGATAAAGCAAAAAATTTCAGAATTGCACCTTGCAATGTGGAGATATTACTGTTTGTGCATTTACAATATTCATTGATTTTTGCCATTGAAAAACGTCCAGAAATGTTTGAAGCTACTGACTGAATGAAAGGAGCTGGCATCTCACTCTCTTTGAATCTTCTTTATCATGCTAGGATTAGCAGGAAAAAGCAAAAAATTTCAGAATTGCACCTTGCAATGTGGAGATATTACTGTTTGTGCATTTACAATATTCATTGATTTTTGCCATTGAAAAACGTCCAGAAATGTTTGAAGCTACTGACTGAATGAAAGGAGCTGGCATCTCACTCTCTTTGAATCTTCTTTATCATGCTAGGATTAGCAGGAAAAAGCAAAAAATTTCAGAATTGCACCTTGCAATGTGGAGATATTACTGTTTGTGCATTTACAATATTCATTGATTTTTGCCATTGAAAAACATCATGTTATTCATATACCAGAAATGTTTGAAGCTACTGACTGAATGAAAGGAGCTGGCATCTCACTCTCTTTGAATCTTCTTTATCATGCTAGGATTAGCAGGAAAAAGCAAAAAATTTCAGAATTGCACCTTGCAATGTGGAGATATTACTGTTTGTGCATTTACAATATTCGTTGATTTTTGCCATTGAAAAACGTCCAGAAATGTTTGAAGCTACTGACTGAATAAAAGGAGCTGGCATCTCACTCTCTTTGAATCTTCTTTATCATGCTAGGATTAGCAGGAAAAAGCAAAAAATTTCAGAATTGCACCTTGCAATGTGGAGATATTACTGTTTGTGCATTTACAATATTCATTGATTTTTGCCATTGAAAAACATCATGTTATTCCTATACCAGAAATGTTTGAAGCTACTGACTGAATTAAAGGAGCTGGCATCTCACTCTCTTTGAATCTTCTTTATCATGCTAGGATTAGCAGGAAAAAGCAAAAAATTTCAGAATTGCACCTTGCAATGTGGAGATATTACTCTTTGTGCATTTACAATATTCATTGATTTTTGCCATTGAAAAACGTCCAGAAATGTTTGAAGCTACTGACTGAATGAAAGGAGCTGGCATCTCACTCTCTTTGAATCTTCTTTATCATGCTAGGATTAGCAGGAAAAAGCAAAAAATTTCAGAATTGCACCTTGCAATGTGGAGATATTACTGTTTGTGCATTTACAATATTCATTGATTTTTGCCATTGAAAAACATCCAGAAATGTTTGAAGCTACTGACTGAATGAAAGGAGCTGGCATCTCACTCTCTTTGAATCTTCTTTATCATGCTAGGATTAGCAGGAAAAAGCAAAAAATTTCAGAATTGCACCTTGCAATGTGGAGATATTACTGTTTGTGCATTTACAATATTCATTGATTTTTGCCATTGAAAAACGTCCAGAAATGTTTGAAGCTACTGACTGAATGAAAGGAGCTGGCATCTCACTCTCTTTGAATCTTCTTTACCATGCTAGGATTAGCAGGAAAAAGCAAAAAATTTCAGAATTGCACCTTGCAATGTGGAGATATTACTGTTTGTGCATTTACAATATTCATTGATTTTTGCCATTGAAAAACGTCCAGAAATGTTTGAAGCTACTGACTGAATGAAAGGAGCTGGCATCTCACTCTCTTTGAATCTTCTTTATCATGCTAGGATTAGCAGGAAAAAGCAAAAAATTTCAGAATTGCACCTTGCAATGTGGAGATATTACTGTTTGTGCATTTACAATATTCATTGATTTTTGCCATTGAAAAACATCATGTTATTCATATACCAGAAATGTTTGAAGCTACTGACTGAATGAAAGGAGCTGGCATCTCACTCTCTTTGAATCTTCTTTATCATGCTAGGATTAGCAGGAAAAAGCAAAAAATTTCAGAATTGCACCTTGCAATGTGGAGATATTACTGTTTGTGCATTTACAATATTCATTGATTTTTGCCATTGAAAAACGTCCAGAAATGTTTGAAGCTACTGACTGAATAAAAGGAGCTGGCATCTCACTCTCTTTGAATCTTCTTTATCATGCTAGGATTAGCAGGAAAAAGCAAAAAATTTCAGAATTGCACCTTGCAATGTGGAGATATTACTGTTTGTGCATTTACAATATTCATTGATTTTTGCCATTGAAAAACATCATGTTATTCCTATACCAGAAATGTTTGAAGCTACTGACTGAATGAAAGGAGCTGGCATCTCACTCTCTTTGAATCTTCTTTATCATGCTAGGATTAGCAGGAAAAAGCAAAAAATTTCAGAATTGCACCTTGCAATGTGGAGATATTACTGTTTGTGCATTTACAATATTCATTGATTTTTGCCATTGAAAAACGTCCAGAAATGTTTGAAGCTACTGACTGAATGAAAGGAGCTGGCATCTCACTCTCTTTGAATCTTCTTTACCATGCTAGGATTAGCAGGAAAAAGCAAAAAATTTCAGAATTGCACCTTGCAATGTGGAGATATTACTGTTTGTGCATTTACAATATTCATTGATTTTTGCCATTGAAAAACGTCCAGAAATGTTTGAAGCTACTGACTGAATGAAAGGAGCTGGCATCTCACTCTCTTTGAATCTTCTTTATCATGCTAGGATTAGCAGGAAAAAGCAAAAAATTTCAGAATTGCACCTTGCAATGTGGAGATATTACTGTTTGTGCATTTACAATATTCATTGATTTTTGCCATTGAAAAACATCATGTTATTCATATACCAGAAATGTTTGAAGCTACTGACTGAATGAAAGGAGCTGGCATCTCACTCTCTTTGAATCTTCTTTATCATGCTAGGATTAGCAGGAAAAAGCAAAAAATTTCAGAATTGCACCTTGCAATGTGGAGATATTACTGTTTGTGCATTTACAATATTCATTGATTTTTGCCATTGAAAAACGTCCAGAAATGTTTGAAGCTACTGACTGAATAAAAGGAGCTGGCATCTCACTCTCTTTGAATCTTCTTTATCATGCTAGGATTAGCAGGAAAAAGCAAAAAATTTCAGAATTGCACCTTGCAATGTGGAGATATTACTGTTTGTGCATTTACAATATTCATTGATTTTTGCCATTGAAAAACATCATGTTATTCCTATACCAGAAATGTTTGAAGCTACTGACTGAATGAAAGGAGCTGGCATCTCACTCTCTTTGAATCTTCTTTATCATGCTAGGATTAGCAGGAAAAAGCAAAAAATTTCAGAATTGCACCTTGCAATGTGGAGATATTACTGTTTGTGCATTTACAATATTCATTGATTTTTGCCATTGAAAAACGTCCAGAAATGTTTGAAGCTACTGACTGAATGAAAGGAGCTGGCATCTCACTCTCTTTGAATCTTATTTATCATGCTAGGATTAGCAGGAAAAAGCAAAAAATTTCAGATTTGCACCTTGCAATGTGGAGATATTACTGTTTGTGCATTTACAATATTCATTGATTTTTGCCATTGAAAAACATCCAGAAATGTTTGAAGCTACTGACTGAATGAAAGGAGCTGGCATCTCACTCTCTTTGAATCTTCTTTATCATGCTAGGATTAGCAGGAAAAAGCAAAAAATTTCAGAATTGCACCTTGCAATGTGGAGATATTACTGTTTGTGCATTTACAATATTCATTGATTTTTGCCATTGAAAAACATCATGTTATTCATATACCAGAAATGTTTGAAGCTACTGACTGAATGAAAGGAGCTGGCATCTCACTCTCTTTGAATCTTCTTTATCATGCTAGGATTAGCAGGAAAAAGCAAAAAATTTCAGAATTGCACCTTGCAATGTGGAGATATTACAGTTTGTGCATTTACAATATTCATTGATTTTTGCCATTGAAAAACGTCCAGAAATGTTTGAAGCTACTGACTGAATGAAAGGAGCTGGCATCTCACTCTCTTTGAATCTTCTTTATCATGCTAGGATTAGCAGGAAAAAGCAAAAAATTTCAGAATTGCACCTTGCAATGTGGAGATATTACTGTTTGTGCATTTACAATATTCATTGATTTTTGCCATTGAAAAACGTCCAGAAATGTTTGAAGCTACTGACTGAATGAAAGGAGCTGGCATCTCACTCTCTTTGAATCTTCTTTATCATGCTAGGATTAGCAGGAAAAAGCAAAAAATTTCAGAATTGCACCTTGCAATGTGGAGATATTACTGTTTGTGCATTTACAATATTCATTGATTTTTGCCATTGAAAAACGTCCAGAAATGTTTGAAGCTACTGACTGAATGAAAGGAGCTGGCATCTCACTCTCTTTGAATCTTCTTTATCATGCTAGGATTAGCAGGAAAAAGCAAAAAATTTCAGAATTGCACCTTGCAATGTGGAGATATTACTGTTTGTGCATTTACAATATTCATTGATTTTTGCCATTGAAAAACGTCCAGAAATGTTTGAAGCTACTGACTGAATGAAAGGAGCTGACATCTCACTCTCTTTGAATCTTCTTTATCATGCTAGGATTAGCAGGAAAAAGCAAAAAATTTCAGAATTGCACCTTGCAATGTGGAGATATTACTGTTTGTGCATTTACAATATTCATTGATTTTTGCCATTGAAAAACGTCCAGAAATGTTTGAAGCTACTGACTGAATGAAAGGAGCTGGCATCTCACTCTCTTTGAATCTTCTTTATCATGCTAGGATTAGCAGGAAAAAGCAAAAAATTTCAGAATTGCACCTTGCAATGTGGAGATATTACTGTTTGTGCATTTACAATATTCATTGATTTTTGCCATTGAAAAACGTCCAGAAATGTTTGAAGCTACTGACTGAATGAAAGGAGCTGGCATCTCACTCTCTTTGAATCTTCTTTATCATGCTAGGATTAGCAGGAAAAAGCAAAAAATTTCAGAATTGCACCTTGCAATGTGGAGATATTACTGTTTGTGCATTTACAATATTCATTGATTTTTGCCATTGAAAAACATCATGTTATTCATATACCAGAAATGTTTGTAGCTACTGACTGAATGAAAGGAGCTGGCATCTCACTCTCTTTCAATCTTCTTTATCATGCTAGGATTAGCAGTAAAAAGCAAAAAATTTCAGAATTGCACCTTGCAATGTGGAGATATTACTGTTTGTGCATTTACAATATTCATTGATTTTTGCCATTGAAAAACGTCCAGAAATGTTTGAAGCTACTGACTGAATGAAAGGAGCTGGCATCTCACTCTCTTTGAATCTTCTTTATCATGCTAGGATTAGCAGGAAAAAGCAAAAAATTTCAGAATTGCACCTTGCAATGTGGAGATATTACTGTTTGTGCATTTACAATATTCATTGATTTTTGCCATTGAAAAACATCATGTTATTCCTATACCAGAAATGTTTGAAGCTACTGACTGAATGAAAGGAGCTGGCATCTCACTCTCTTTGAATCTTCTTTATCATGCTAGGATTAGCAGGAAAAAGCAAAAAATTTCAGAATTGCACCTTGCAATGTGGAGATATTACTGTTTGTGCATTTACAATATTCATTGATTTTTGCCATTGAAAAACGTCCAGAAATGTTTGAAGCTACTGACTGAATGAAAGGAGCTGGCATCTCACTCTCTTTGAATCTTTTTTATCATGCTAGGATTAGCAGGAAAAAGCAAAAAATTTCAGAATTGCACCTTGCAATGTGGAGATATTACTGTTTGTGCATTTACAATATTCATTGATTTTTGCCATTGAAAAACATCCAGAAATGTTTGAAGCTACTGACTGAATGAAAGGAGCTGGCATCTCACTCTCTTTGAATCTTCTTTATCATGCTAGGATTAGCAGGAAAAGGCAAAAAATTTCAGAATTGCACCTTGCAATGTGGAGACATTACTGTTTGTGCATTTACAATATTCATTGATTTTTGCCATTGAAAAACATCATGTTATTCATATACCAGAAATGTTTGAAGCTACTGACTGAATGAAAGGAGCTGGCATCTCACTCTCTTTGAATCTTCTTTATCATGCTAGGATTAGCAGGAAAAAGCAAAAAATTTCAGAATTGCACCTTGCAATGTGGAGATATTACTGTTTGTGCATTTACAATATTCATTGATTTTTGCCATTGAAAAACGTCCAGAAATGTTTGAAGCTACTGACTGAATGAAAGGAGCTGGCATCTCACTCTCTTTGAATCTTCTTTATCATGCTAGGATTAGCAGGAAAAAGCAAAAAATTTCAGAATTGCACCTTGCAATGTGGAGATATTACTGTTTGTGCATTTACAATATTCATTGATTTTTGCCATTGAAAAACGTCCAGAAATGTTTGAAGCTACTGACTGAATGAAAGGAGCTGGCATCTCACTCTCTTTGAATCTTCTTTATCATGCTAGGATTAGCAGGAAAAAGCAAAAAATTTCAGAATTGCACCTTGCAATGTGGAGATATTACTGTTTGTGCATTTACAATATTCATTGATTTTTGCCATTGAAAAACGTCCAGAAATGTTTGAAGCTACTGACTGAATGAAAGGAGCTGGCATCTCACTCTCTTTGGATCTTCTTTATCATGCTAGGATTAGCAGGAAAAAGCAAAAAATTTCAGAATTGCACCTTGCAATGTGGAGATATTACTGTTTGTGCATTTACAATATTCATTGATTTTTGCCATTGAAAAATGTCCAGAAATGTTTGAAGCTACTGACTGAATGAAAGGAGCTGGCATCTCACTCTCTTTGAATCTTCTTTATCATGCTAGGATTAGCAGGAAAAAGCAAAAAATTTCAGAATTGCACCTTGCAATGTGGAGATATTACTGTTTGTGCATTTACAATATTCATTGATTTTTGCCATTGAAAAACGTCCAGAAATGTTTGAAGCTACTGACTGATTGAAAGGAGCTGGCATCTCACTCTCTTTGAATCTTCTTTATCATGCTAGGATTAGCAGGAAAAAGCAAAAAAATTCAGAATTGCACCTTGCAATGTGGAGATATTACTGTTTGTGCATTTACAATATTCATGGATTTTTGCCATTGAAAAACGTCCAGAAATGTTTGAAGCTACTGACTGAATGAAAGGAGCTGGCATCTCACTCTCTTTGAATCTTCTTTATCATGCTAGGATTAGCAGGAAAAAGCAAAAAATTTCAGAATTGCACCTTGCAATGTGGAGATATTACTGTTTTGTGCATTTACAATATTCATTGATTTTTGCCATTAAAAAACGTCCAGAAATGTTTGAAGCTACTGACTGAATGAAAGGAGCTGGCATCTCACTCTCTTTGAATCTTCTTTATCATGCTAGGATTAGCAGGAAAAAGCAAAAAATTTCAGAATTGCACCTTGCAATGTGGAGATATTACTGTTTGTACATTTACAATATTCATTGATTTTTGCCATTGAAAAACATCATGTTATTCATATACCAGAAATGTTTGAAGCTACTGACTGAATGAAAGGAGCTGGCATCTCACTCTCTTTGAATCTTCTTTATCATGCTAGGATTAGCAGGAAAAAGCAAAAAATTTCAGAATTGCACCTTGCAATGTGGAGATATTACTGTTTGTGCATTTACAATACTCATTGATTTTTGCCATTGAAAAACATCGAGAAATGTTTGAAGCTACTGACTGAATGAAAGGAGCTGGCATCTCACTCTCTTTGAATCTTCTTTATCATGCTAGGATTAGCAGGAAAAAGCAAAAAATTTCAGAATTGCACCTTGCAATGTGGAGATATTACTGTTTGTGCATTTACAATATTCATTGATTTTTGCCATTGAAAAACATCATGTTATTCATATACCAGAAATGTTTGAAGCTACTGACTGAATGAAAGGAGCTGGCATCTCACTCTCTTTCAATCTTCTTTATCATGCTAGGATTAGCAGGAAAAAGCAAAAAATTTCAGAATTGCACCTTGCAATGTGGAGATATTACTGTTTGTGCACTTACAATATTCATTGATTTTTGCCATTGAAAAACGTCCAGAAATGTTTGAAGCTACTGACTGAATGAAAGGAGCTGGCATCTCAGTCTCTTTGAATCTTCTTTATCATGCTAGGATTAGCAGGAAAAAGCAAAAAATTTCAGAATTGCACCTTGCAATGTGGAGATATTACTGTTTGTGCATTTACAATATTCATTGATTTTTGCCATTGAAAAACATCATGTTATTCCTATACCAGAAATGTTTGAAGCTACTGACTGAATGAAAGGAGCTGGCATCTCACTCTCTTTGAATCTTCTTTATCATGCTAGGATTAGCAGGAAAAAGCAAAAAATTTCAGAATTGCACCTTGCAATGTGGAGATATTACTGTTTGTGCATTTACAATATTCATTGATTTTTGCCATTGAAAAACGTCCAGAAATGTTTGAAGCTACTGACTGAATGAAAGGAGCTGGCATCTCACTCTCTTTGAATCTTCTTTATCATGCTAGGATTAGCAGGAAAAAGCAAAAAATTTCAGAATTGCACCTTGCAATGTGGAGATATTACTGTTTGTGCATTTACAATATTCATTGATTTTTGCCATTGAAAAACATGATGTTATTCATATACCAGAAATGTTTGAAGCTACTGACTGAATGAAAGGAGCTGGCATCTCACTCTCTTTGAATCTTCTTTATCATGCTAGGATTAGCAGGAAAAAGCAAAAAATTTCAGAATTGCACCTTGCAATGTGGAGATATTACTGTTTGTGCATTTACAATATTCATTGATTTTTGCCATTGAAAAACATCCAGAAATGTTTGAAGCTACTGACTGAATGAAAGGAGCTGGCATCTCACTCTCTTTGAATCTTCTTTATCATGCTAGGATTAGCAGGAAAAAGCAAAAAATTTCAGAATTGCACCTTGCAATGTGGAGATATTACTGTTTGTGCATTTACAATATTCATTGATTTTTGCCATTGAAAAACATCATGTTATTCATATACCAGAAATGTTTGAAGCTACTGACTGAATGAAAGGAGCTGGCATCTCACTCTCATTCAATCTTCTTTATCATGCTAGGATTAGCAGGAAAAAGCAAAAAATTTCAGAATTGCGCTTTGCAATGTGGAGATATTACTGTTTGTGCATTTACAATATTCATTGATTTTTGCCATTGAAAAACGTCCAGAAATGTTTGAAGCTACTGACTGAATGAAAGGAGCTGGCATCTCACTCTCTTTGAATCTTCTTTATCATGCTAGGATTAGCAGGAAAAAGCAAAAAATTTCAGAATTGCACCTTGCAATGTGGAGATATTACTGTTTGTGCATTTACAATATTCATTGATTTTTGCCATTGAAAAACGTCCAGAAATGTTTGAAGCTACTGACTGAATGAAAGGAGCTGGCATCTCACTCTCTTTGAATCTTCTTTATCATGCTAGGATTAGCAGGAAAAAGCAAAAAATTTCAGAATTGCACCTTGCAATGTGGAGATATTACTGTTTGTGCATTTACAATATTCATTGATTTTTGCCATTGAAAAACGTCCAGAAATGTTTGAAGCTACTGACTGAATGAAAGGAGCTGGCATCTCACTCTCTTTGAATCTTCTTTATCATGCTAGGATTAGCAGGAAAAAGCAAAAAATTTCAGAATTGCACCTTGCAATGTGGAGATATTACTGTTTGTGCATTTACAATATTCATTGATTTTTGCCATTAAAAAACGTCCAGAAATGTTTGAAGCTACTGACTGAATGAAAGGAGCTGGCATCTCACTCTCCTTGAATCTTCTTTATCATGCTAGGATTAGCAGGAAAAAGCAAAAAATTTCAGAATTGCACATTGCAATGTGGAGATATTACTGTTTGTGCATTTACAATATTCATTGATTTTTGCCATTGAAAAACATCATGTTATTCATATACCAGAAATGTTTGAAGCTACTGACTGAATGAAAGGAGCTGGCATCTCACTCTCTTTGAATCTTCTTTATCATGCTAGGATTAGCAGGAAAAAGCAAAAAATTTCAGAATTGCACCTTGCAATGTGGAGATATTACTGTTTGTGCATTTACAATATTCATTGATTTTTGCCATTGAAAAACGTCCAGAAATGTTTGAAGCTACTGACTGAATGAAAGGAGCTGGCATCTCACTCTCTTTGAATCTTCTTTATCATGCTAGGATTAGCAGGAAAAAGCAAAAAATTTCAGAATTGCACCTTGCAATGTGGAGATATTACTGTTTGTGCATTTTTAATATTCATTGATTTTTGCCATTGAAAAACATCATGTTATTCATATACCAGAAATGTTTGAAGCTACTGACTGAATGAAAGGAGCTGGCATCTCACTCTCTTTGAATCTTCTTTATCATGCTAGGATTAGCAGGAAAAAGCAAAAAATTTCAGAATTGCGCCTTGCAATGTGGAGATATTACTGTTTGTGCATTTACAATATTCATTGATTTTTGCCATTGAAAAACGTCCAGAAATGTTTGAAGCTACTGACTGAATGAAAGGAGCTGGCATCTCACTCTCTTTGAATCTTCTTTATCATGCTAGGATTAGCAGGAAAAAGCAAAAAATTTCAGAATTGCACCTTGCAATGTGGAGATATTACTGTTTGTGCATTTACAATATTCATTGATTTTTGCCATTGAAAAACGTCCAGAAATGTTTGAAGCTACTGACTGAATGAAAGGAGCTGGCATCTCACTCTCTTTGAATCTTCTTTATCATGCTAGGATTAGCAGGAAAAAGCAAAAAATTTCAGAATTGCACCTTGCAATGTGGAGATATTACTGTTTGTGCATTTACAATATTCATTGATTTTTGCCATTGAAAAACGTCCAGAAATGTTTGAAGCTACTGACTGAATGAAAGGAGCTGGCATCTCACTCTCTTTGAGTCTTCTTTATCATGCTAGGATTAGCAGGAAAAAGCAAAAAATTTCAGAATTGCACCTTGCAATGTGGAGATATTACTGTTTGTGCATTTACAATATTCATTGATTTTTGCCATTGAAAAACATCCAGAAATGTTTGAAGCTACTGACTGAATGAAAGGAGCTCTCATCTCACTCTCTTTGAATCTTCTTTATCATGCTAGGATTAGCAGGAAAAAGCAAAAAATTTCAGAATTGCACCTTGCAATGTGGAGATATTACTGTTTGTGCATTTACAATATTCATTGATTTTTGCCATTGAAAAACATCATGTTATTCATATACCAGAAATGTTTGAAGCTACTGACTGAATGAAAGGAGCTGGCATCTCACTCTCATTCAATCTTCTTTATCATGCTAGGATTAGCAGGAAAAAGCAAAAAATTTCAGAATTGCGCATTGCAATGTGGAGATATTACTGTTTGTGCATTTACAATATTCATTGATTTTTGCCATTGAAAAACGTCCAGAAATGTTTGAAGCTACTGACTGAATGAAAGGAGCTGGCATCTCACTCTCCTTGAATCTTCTTTATCATGCTAGGATTAGCAGGAAAAAGCAAAAAATTTCAGAATTGCACCTTGCAATGTGGAGATATTACTGTTTGTGCATTTACAATATTCATTGATTTTTGCTATTGAAAAACATCATGTTATTCATATACCAGAAATGTTTGAAGCTACTGACTGAATGAAAGGAGCTGGCATCTCACTCTCTTTGAATCTTCTTTATCATGCTAGGATTAGCAGGAAAAAGCAAAAAATTTCAGAATTGCAGCTTGCAATGTGGAGATATTACTGTTTGTGCATTTACAATATTCATTGATTTTTGCCATTGAAAAACGTCCAGAAATGTTTGAAGCTACTGACTGAATGAAAGGAGCTGGCATCTCACTCTCTTTGAATCTTCTTTATCATGCTAGGATTAGCAGGAAAAAGCAAAAAATTTCAGAATTGCACCTTGCAATGTGGAGATATTACTGTTTGTGCATTTTTAATATTCATTGATTTTTGCCATTGAAAAACATCATGTCATTCATATACCAGAAATGTTTGAAGCTACTGACTGAATGAAAGGAGCTGGCATCTCACTCTCTTTGAATCTTCTTTATCATGCTAGGATTAGCAGGAAAAAGCAAAAAATTTCAGAATTGCGCCTTGCAATGTGGAGATATTACTGTTTGTGCATTTACAATATTCATTGATTTTTGCCATTGAAAAACGTCCAGAAATGTTTGAAGCTACTGACTGAATGAAAGGAGCTGGCATCTCACTCTCTTTGAATCTTCTTTATCATGCTAGGATTAGCAGGAAAAAGCAAAAAATTTCAGAATTGCACCTTGCAATGTGGAGATATTACTGTTTGTGCATTTACAATATTCATTGATTTTTGCCATTGAAAAACGTCCAGAAATGTTTGAAGCTACTGACTGAATGAAAGGAGCTGGCATCTCACTCTCTTTGAATCTTCTTTATCATGCTAGGATTAGCAGGAAAAAGCAAAAAATTTCAGAATTGCACCTTGCAATGTGGAGATATTACTGTTTGTGCATTTACAATATTCATTGATTTTTGCCATTGAAAAACTTCCAGAAATGTTTGAAGCTACTGACTGAATGAAAGGAGCTGGCATCTCACTCTCTTTGAATCTTCTTTATCATGCTAGGATTAGCAGGAAAAAGCAAAAAATTTCAGAATTGCACCTTGCAATGTGGAGATATTACTGTTTGTGCATTTACAATATTCATTGATTTTTGCCATTGAAAAACGTCCAGAAATGTTTGAAGCTACTGACTGAATGAAAGGAGCTGGCATCTCACTCTCTTTGAATCTTCTTTATCATGCTAGGATTAGCAGGAAAAAGCAAAAAATTTCAGAATTGCACCTTGCAATGTGGAGATATTACTGTTTGTGCATTTACAATATTCATTGATTTTTGCCATTGAAAAACGTCCAGAAATGTTTGAAGCTACTGACTGAATGAAAGGAGCTGGCATCTCACTCTCTTTGAATCTTCTTTATCATGCTAGGATTAGCAGGAAAAAGCAAAAAGTTTCAGAATTGCACCTTGCAATGTGGAGATATTACTGTTTGTGCATTTACAATATTCATTGATTTTTGCCATTGAAAAACATCATGTTATTCATATACCAGAAATGTTTGAAGCTACTGACTGAATGAAAGGAGCTGGCATCTCACTCTCTTTGAATCTTCTTTATCATGCTAGGATTAGCAGGAAAAAGCAAAAAATTTCAGAATTGCACCTTGCAATGTGGAGATATTACTGTTTGTGCATTTACAATATTCATTGATTTTTGCCATTGAAAAACGTCCAGAAATGTTTGAAGCTACTGACTGAATGAAAGGAGCTGGCATCTCACTCTCTTTGAATCTTCTTTATCATGCTAGGATTAGCAGGAAAAAGCAAAAAATTTCAGAATTGCACCTTGCAATGTGGAGATATTACTGTTTGTGCATTTACAATATTCATTGATTTTTGCCATTGAAAAACGTCCAGAAATGTTTGAAGCTACTGACTGAATGAAAGGAGCTGGCATCTCACTCTCTTTGAATCTTCTTTATCATGCTAGGATTAGCAGGAAAAAGCAAAAAATTTCAGAATTGCACCTTGCAATGTGGAGATATTACTGTTTGTGCATTTACAATATTCATTGATTTTTGCCATTGAAAAACATCATGTTATTCATATACCAGAAATATTTGAAGCTACTGACTGAATGAAAGGAGCTGGCATCTCACTCTCTTTGAATCTTCTTTATCATGCTAGGATTAGCAGGAAAAAGCAAAAAATTTCAGAATTGCACCTTGCAATGTGGAGATATTACTGTTTGTGCATTTACAATATTCATTGATTTTTGCCATTGAAAAACGTCCAGAAATGTGAGAAGCTACTGACTGAATGAAAGGAGCTGGCATCTCACTCTCTTTGAATCTTCTTTATCATGCTAGGATTAGCAGGAAAAAGCAAAAAATTTCAGAATTGCACCTTGCAATGTGGAGATATTACTGTTTGTGCATTTACAATATTCATTGATTTTTGCCATTGAAAAACATCATGTTATTCATATACCAGAAATGTTTGAAGCTACTGACTGAATGAAAGGAGCTGGCATCTCACTCTCTTTGAATCTTCTTTATCATGCTAGGATTAGCAGGAAAAAGCAAAAATTTCAGAATTGCACCTTGCAATGTGGAGATATTACTGTTTGTGCATTTACAATATTCATTGATTTTTGCCATTGAAAAACGTCCAGAAATGTTTGAAGCTACTGACTGAATGAAAGGAGCTGGCATCTCACTCTCTTTGAATCTTCTTTATCATGCTAGGATTAGCAGGAAAAAGCAAAAAATTTCAGAATTGCACCTTGCAATGTGGAGATATTACTGTTTGTGCATTTACAATATTCATTGATTTTTGCCATTGAAAAACGTCCAGAAATGTTTGAAGCTACTGACTGAATGAAAGGAGCTGGCATCTCACTCTCTTTGAATCTTCTTTATCATGCTAGGATTAGCAGGAAAAAGCAAAAAATTTCAGAATTGCACCTTGCAATGTGGAGATATTACTGTTTGTGCATTTACAATATTCATTGATTTTTGCCATTGAAAAACGTCCAGAAATGTTTGAAGCTACTGACTGAATGAAAGGAGCTGGCATCTCACTCTCTTTGAATCTTCTTTATCATGCTAGGATTAGCAGGAAAAAGCAAAAAATTTCAGAATTGCACCTTGCAATGTGGAGATATTACTGTTTGTGCATTTACAATATTCATTGATTTTTGCCATTGAAAAACTTCCAGAAATGTTTGAAGCTACTGACTGAATGAAAGGAGCTGGCATCTCACTCTCTTTGAATCTTCTTTATCATGCTAGGATTAGCAGGAAAAAGCAAAAAATTTCAGAATTGCACCTTGCAATGTGGAGATATTACTGTTTGTGCATTTACAATATTCATTGATTTTTGCCATTGAAAAACGTCCAGAAATGTTTGAAGCTACTGACTGAATGAAAGGAGCTGGCATCTCACTCTCTTTGAATCTTCTTTATCATGCTAGGATTAGCAGGAAAAAGCAAAAAATTTCAGAATTGCACCTTGCAATGTGGAGATATTACTGTTTGTGCATTTACAATATTCATTGATTTTTGCCATTGAAAAACGTCCAGAAATGTTTGAAGCTACTGACTGAATGAAAGGAGCTGGCATCTCACTCTCTTTGAATCTTCTTTATCATGCTAGGATTAGCAGGAAAAAGCAAAAAGTTTCAGAATTGCACCTTGCAATGTGGAGATATTACTGTTTGTGCATTTACAATATTCATTGATTTTTGCCATTGAAAAACATCATGTTATTCATATACCAGAAATGTTTGAAGCTACTGACTGAATGAAAGGAGCTGGCATCTCACTCTCTTTGAATCTTCTTTATCATGCTAGGATTAGCAGGAAAAAGCAAAAAATTTCAGAATTGCACCTTGCAATGTGGAGATATTACTGTTTGTGCATTTACAATATTCATTGATTTTTGCCATTGAAAAACGTCCAGAAATGTTTGAAGCTACTGACTGAATGAAAGGAGCTGGCATCTCACTCTCTTTGAATCTTCTTTATCATGCTAGGATTAGCAGGAAAAAGCAAAAAATTTCAGAATTGCACCTTGCAATGTGGAGATATTACTGTTTGTGCATTTACAATATTCATTGATTTTTGCCATTGAAAAACGTCCAGAAATGTTTGAAGCTACTGACTGAATGAAAGGAGCTGGCATCTCACTCTCTTTGAATCTTCTTTATCATGCTAGGATTAGCAGGAAAAAGCAAAAAATTTCAGAATTGCACCTTGCAATGTGGAGATATTACTGTTTGTGCATTTACAATATTCATTGATTTTTGCCATTGAAAAACATCATGTTATTCATATACCAGAAATATTTGAAGCTACTGACTGAATGAAAGGAGCTGGCATCTCACTCTCTTTGAATCTTCTTTATCATGCTAGGATTAGCAGGAAAAAGCAAAAAATTTCAGAATTGCACCTTGCAATGTGGAGATATTACTGTTTGTGCATTTACAATATTCATTGATTTTTGCCATTGAAAAACGTCCAGAAATGTGAGAAGCTACTGACTGAATGAAAGGAGCTGGCATCTCACTCTCTTTGAATCTTCTTTATCATGCTAGGATTAGCAGGAAAAAGCAAAAAATTTCAGAATTGCACCTTGCAATGTGGAGATATTACTGTTTGTGCATTTACAATATTCATTGATTTTTGCCATTGAAAAACATCATGTTATTCATATACCAGAAATGTTTGAAGCTACTGACTGAATGAAAGGAGCTGGCATCTCACTCTCTTTGAATCTTCTTTATCATGCTAGGATTAGCAGGAAAAAGCAAAAAATTTCAGAATTGCACCTTGCAATGTGGAGATATTACTGTTTGTGCATTTACAATATTCATTGATTTTTGCCATTGAAAAACGTCCAGAAATGTTTGAAGCTACTGACTGAATGAAAGGAGCTGGCATCTCACTCTCTTTGAATCTTCTTTATCATGCTAGGATTAGCAGGAAAAAGCAAAAAATTTCAGAATTGCACCTTGCAATGTGGAGATATTACTGTTTGTGCATTTACAATATTCATTGATTTTTGCCATTGAAAAACGTCCAGAAATGTTTGAAGCTACTGACTGAATGAAAGGAGCTGGCATCTCACTCTCTTTGAATCTTCTTTATCATGCTAGGATTAGCAGGAAAAAGCAAAAAATTTCAGAATTGCACCTTGCAATGTGGAGATATTACTGTTTGTGCATTTACAATATTCATTGATTTTTGCCATTGAAAAACATCATGTTATTCATATACCAGAAATATTTGAAGCTACTGACTGAATGAAAGGAGCTGGCATCTCACTCTCTTTGAATCTTCTTTATCATGCTAGGATTAGCAGGAAAAAGCAAAAAATTTCAGAATTGCACCTTGCAATGTGGAGATATTACTGTTTGTGCATTTACAATATTCATTGATTTTTGCCATTGAAAAACGTCCAGAAATGTTTGAAGCTACTGACTGAATGAAAGGAGCTGGCATCTCACTCTCTTTGAATCTTCTTTATCATGCTAGGATTAGCAGGAAAAAGCAAAAAATTTCAGAATTGCACCTTGCAATGTGGAGATATTACTGTTTGTGCATTTACAATATTCATTGATTTTTGCCATTGAAAAACATCATGTTATTCATATACCAGAAATGTTTGAAGCTACTGACTGAATGAAAGGAGCTAGCATCTCACTCTCTTTGAATCTCCTTTATCATGCTAGGATTAGCAGGAAAAAGCAAAAAATTTCAGAATTGCACCTTGCAATGTGGAGATATTACTGTTTGTGCATTTACAATATTCATTGATTTTTGCCATTGAAAAACGTCCAGAAATGTTTGAAGCTACTGACTGAATGAAAGGAGCTGGCATCTCACTCTCTTTGAATCTTCTTTATCATGCTAGGATTAGCAGGAAAAAGCAAAAAATTTCAGAATTGCACCTTGCAATGTGGAGATATTACTGTTTGTGCATTTACAATATTCATTGATTTTTGCCATTGAAAAACGTCCAGAAATGTTTGAAGCTACTGACTGAATGAAAGGAGCTGGCATCTCACTCTCTTTGAATCTTCTTTATCATGCTAGGATTAGCAGGAAAAAGCAAAAAATTTCAGAATTGCACCTTGCAATGTGGAGATATTACTGTTTGTGCATTTACAATATTCATTGATTTTTGCCATTGAAAAACATGATGTTATTCATATACCAGAAATGTTTGAAGCTACTGACTGAATGAAAGGAGCTGGCATCTCACTCTCTTTGAATCTTCTTTATCATGCTAGGATTAGCAGGAAAAAGCAAAAAATTTCAGAATTGCACCTTGCAATGTGGAGATATTACTGTTTGTGCATTTACAATATTCATTGATTTTTGCCATTGAAAAACATCCAGAAATGTTTGAAGCTACTGACTGAATGAAAGGAGCTGTCATCTCACTCTCTTTGAATCTTCTTTATCATGCTAGGATTAGCAGGAAAAAGCAAAAAATTTCAGAATTGCACCTTGCAATGTGGAGATATTACTGTTTGTGCATTTACAATATTCATTGATTTTTGCCATTAAAAAACGTCCAGAAATGTTTGAAGCTACTGACTGAATGAAAGGAGCTGGCATCTCACTCTCCTTGAATCTTCTTTATCATGCTAGGATTAGCAGGAAAAAGCAAAAAATTTCAGAATTGCACCTTGCAATGTGGAGATATTACTGTTTGTGCATTTACAATATTCATTGATTTTTGCCATTGAAAAACATCATGTTATTCATATACCAGAAATGTTTGAAGCTACTGACTGAATGAAAGGAGATGGCATCTCACTCTCTTTGAATCTTCTTTATCATGCTAGGATTAGCAGGAAAAAGCAAAAATTTCAGAATTGCACCTTGCAATGTGGAGATATTACTGTTTGTGCATTTACAATATTCATTGATTTTTGCCATTGAAAAACATCCAGAAATGTTTGAAGCTACTGACTGAATGAAAGGAGCTGTCATCTCACTCTCTTTGAATCTTCTTTATCATGCTAGGATTAGCAGGAAAAAGCAAAAAATTTCAGAATTGCACCTTGCAATGTGGAGATATTACTGTTTGTGCATTTACAATATTCATTGATTTTTGCCATTGAAAAACATCATGTTATTCATATACCAGAAATGTTTGAAGCTACTGACTGAATGAAAGGAGCTGGCATCTCACTCTCAGTCAATCTTCTTTATCATGCTAGGATTAGCAGGAAAAAGCAAAAAATTTCAGAATTGCGCTTTGCAATGTGGAGATATTACTGTTTGTGCATTTACAATATTCATTGATTTTTGCCATTGAAAAACGTCCAGAAATGTTTGAAGCTACTGACTGAATGAAAGGAGCTGGCATCTCACTCTCTTTGAATCTTCTTTATCATGCTAGGATTAGCAGGAAAAAGCAAAAAATTTCAGAATTGCACCTTGCAATGTGGAGATATTACTGTTTGTGCATTTACAATATTCATTGATTTTTGCCATTGAAAAACGTCCAGAAATGTTTGAAGCTACTGACTGAATGAAAGGAGCTGGCATCTCACTCTCTTTGAATCTTCTTTATCATGCTAGGATTAGCAGGAAAAAGCAAAAAATTTCAGAATTGCACCTTGCAATGTGGAGATATTACTGTTTGTGCATTTACAATATTCATTGATTTTTGCCATTGAAAAACGTCCAGAAATGTTTGAAGCTACTGACTGAATGAAAGGAGCTGGCATCTCACTCTCTTTGAATCTTCTTTATCATGCTAGGATTAGCAGGAAAAAGCAAAAAATTTCAGAATTGCACCTTGCAATGTGGAGATATTACTGTTTGTGCATTTACAATATTCATTGATTTTTGCCATTAAAAAACGTCCAGAAATGTTTGAAGCTACTGACTGAATGAAAGGAGCTGGCATCTCACTCTCCTTGAATCTTCTTTATCATGCTAGGATTAGCAGGAAAAAGCAAAAAATTTCAGAATTGCACCTTGCAATGTGGAGATATTACTGTTTGTGCATTTACAATATTCATTGATTTTTGCCATTGAAAAACATCATGTTATTCATATACCAGAAATGTTTGAAGCTACTGACTGAATGAAAGGAGCTGGCATCTCACTCTCTTTGAATCTTCTTTATCATGCTAGGATTAGCAGGAAAAAGCAAAAAATTTCAGAATTGCACCTTGCAATGTGGAGATATTACTGTTTGTGCATTTACAATATTCATTGATTTTTGCCATTGAAAAACGTCCAGAAATGTTTGAAGCTACTGACTGAATGAAAGGAGCTGGCATCTCACTCTCTTTGAATCTTCTTTATCATGCTAGGATTAGCAGGAAAAAGCAAAAAATTTCAGAATTGCACCTTGCAATGTGGAGATATTACTGTTTGTGCATTTTTAATATTCATTGATTTTTGCCATTGAAAAACATCATGTTATTCATATACCAGAAATGTTTGAAGCTACTGACTGAATGAAAGGAGCTGGCATCTCACTCTCTTTGAATCTTCTTTATCATGCTAGGATTAGCAGGAAAAAGCAAAAAATTTCAGAATTGCGCCTTGCAATGTGGAGATATTACTGTTTGTGCATTTACAATATTCATTGATTTTTGCCATTGAAAAACGTCCAGAAATGTTTGAAGCTACTGACTGAATGAAAGGAGCTGGCATCTCACTCTCTTTGAATCTTCTTTATCATGCTAGGATTAGCAGGAAAAAGCAAAAAATTTCAGAATTGCACCTTGCAATGTGGAGATATTACTGTTTGTGCATTTACAATATTCATTGATTTTTGCCATTGAAAAACGTCCAGAAATGTTTGAAGCTACTGACTGAAGGAAAGGAGCTGGCATCTCACTCTCTTTGAATCTTCTTTATCATGCTAGGATTAGCAGGAAAAAGCAAAAAATTTCAGAATTGCACCTTGCAATGTGGAGATATTACTGTTTGTGCATTTACAATATTCATTGATTTTTGCCATTGAAAAACTTCCAGAAATGTTTGAAGCTACTGACTGAATGAAAGGAGCTGGCATCTCACTCTCTTTGAATCTTCTTTATCATGCTAGGATTAGCAGGAAAAAGCAAAAAATTTCAGAATTGCACCTTGCAATGTGGAGATATTACTGTTTGTGCATTTACAATATTCATTGATTTTTGCCATTGAAAAACGTCCAGAAATGTTTGAAGCTACTGACTGAATGAAAGGAGCTGACATCTCACTCTCTTTGAATCTTCTTTATCATGCTAGGATTAGCAGGAAAAAGCAAAAAATTTCAGAATTGCACCTTGCAATGTGGAGATATTACTGTTTGTGCATTTACAATATTAATTGATTTTTGCCATTGAAAAACGTCCAGAAATGTTTGAAGCTACTGACTGAATGAAAGGAGCTGGCATCTCACTCTCTTTGAATCTTCTTTATCATGCTAGGATTAGCAGGAAAAAGCAAAAAGTTTCAGAATTGCACCTTGCAATGTGGAGATATTACTGTTTGTGCATTTACAATATTCATTGATTTTTGCCATTGAAAAACATCATGTTATTCATATACCAGAAATGTTTGAAGCTACTGACTGAATGAAAGGAGCTGGCATCTCACTCTCTTTGAATCTTCTTTATCATGCTAGGATTAGCAGGAAAAAGCAAAAAATTTCAGAATTGCACCTTGCAATGTGGAGATATTACTGTTTGTGCATTTACAATATTCATTGATTTTTGCCATTGAAAAACGTCCAGAAATGTTTGAAGCTACTGACTGAATGAAAGGAGCTGGCATCTCACTCTCTTTGAATCTTCTTTATCATGCTAGGATTAGCAGGAAAAAGCAAAAAATTTCAGAATTGCACCTTGCAATGTGGAGATATTACTGTTTGTGCATTTACAATATTCATTGATTTTTGCCATTGAAAAACGTCCAGAAATGTTTGAAGCTACTGACTGAATGAAAGGAGCTGGCATCTCACTCTCTTTGAATCTTCTTTATCATGCTAGGATTAGCAGGAAAAAGCAAAAAATTTCAGAATTGCACCTTGCAATGTGGAGATATTACTGTTTGTGCATTTACAATATTCATTGATTTTTGCCATTGAAAAACATCATGTTATTCATATACCAGAAATGTTTGAAGCTACTGACTGAATGAAAGGAGCTGGCATCTCACTCTCTTTGAATCTTCTTTATCATGCTAGGATTAGCAGGAAAAAGCAAAAAATTTCAGAATTGCACCTTGCAATGTGGAGATATTACTGTTTGTGCATTTACAATATTCATTGATTTTTGCCATTGAAAAACGTCCAGAAATGTTTGAAGCTACTGACTGAATGAAAGGAGCTGGCATCTCACTCTCTTTGAATCTTCTTTATCATGCTAGGATTAGCAGGAAAAAGCAAAAAATTTCAGAATTGCACCTTGCAATGTGGAGATATTACTGTTTGTGCATTTACAATATTCATTGATTTTTGCCATTGAAAAACATCATGTTATTCATATACCAGAAATGTTTGAAGCTACTGACTGAATGAAAGGAGCTGGCATCTCACTCTCTTTGAATCTTCTTTATCATGCTAGGATTAGCAGGAAAAAGCAAAAAATTTCAGAATTGCACCTTGCAATGTGGAGATATTACTGTTTGTGCATTTACAATATTCATTGATTTTTGCCATTGAAAAACGTCCAGAAATGTTTGAAGCTACTGACTGAATGAAAGGAGCTGGCATCTCACTCTCTTTGAATCTTCTTTATCATGCTAGGATTAGCAGGAAAAAGCAAAAAATTTCAGAAATGCACCTTGCAATGTGGAGATATTACTGTTTGTGCATTTTTAATATTCATTGATTTTTGCCATTGAAAAACATCATGTTATTCATATACCAGAAATGTTTGAAGCTACTGACTGAATGAAAGGAGCTGGCATCTCACTCTCTTTGAATCTTCTTTATCATGCTAGGATTAGCAGGAAAAAGCAAAAAATTTCAGAATTGCGCCTTGCAATGTGGAGATATTACTGTTTGTGCATTTACAATATTCATTGATTTTTGCCATTGAAAAACGTCCAGAAATGTTTGAAGCTACTGACTGAATGAAAAGAGCTGGCATCTCACTCTCTTTGAATCTTCTTTATCATGCTAGGATTAGCAGGAAAAAGCAAAAAATTTCAGAATTGCACCTTGCAATGTGGAGATATTACTCTTTGTGCATTACAATATTCATTGATTTTTGCCATTGAAAAACGTCCAGAAATGTTTGAAGCTACTGACTGAATGAAAGGAGCTGGCATCTCACTCTCTTTGAATCTTCTTTATCATGCTAGGATTAGCAGGAAAAAGCAAAAAATTTCAGAATTGCACCTTGCAATGTGGAGATATTACTGTTTGTGCATTTACAATATTCATTGATTTTTGCCATTGAAAAACGTCCAGAAATGTTTGAAGCTACTGACTGAATGAAAGGATCTGGCATCTCACTCTCTTTGAATCTTCTTTATCATGCTAGGATTAGCAGGAAAAAGCAAAAAATTTCAGAATTGCACCTTGCAATGTGGAGATATTACTGTTTGTGCATTTACAATATTCATTGATTTTTGCCATTGAAAAACGTCCAGAAATGTTTGAAGCTACTGACTGAATGAAAGGATCTGGCATCTCACTCTCTTTGAATCTTCTTTATCATGCTAGGATTAGCAGGAAAAAGCAAAAAGTTTCAGAATTGCACCTTGCAATGTGGAGATATTACTGTTTGTGCATTTACAATATTCATTGATTTTTGCCATTGAAAAACATCATGTTATTCATATACCAGAAATGTTTGAAGCTACTGACTGAATGAAAGGAGCTGGCATCTCACTCTCTTTGAATCTTCTTTATCATGCTAGGATTAGCAGGAAAAAGCAAAAAATTTCAGAATTGCACCTTGCAATGTGGAGATATTACTGTTTGTGCATTTACAATATTCATTGATTTTTGCCATTGAAAAACGTCCAGAAATGTTTGAAGCTACTGACTGAATGAAAGGAGCTGGCATCTCACTCTCTTTGAATCTTCTTTATCATGCTAGGATTAGCAGGAAAAAGCAAAAAATTTCAGAATTGCACCTTGCAATGTGGAGATATTACTGTTTGTGCATTTACAATATTCATTGATTTTTGCCATTGAAAAACGTCCAGAAATGTTTGAAGCTACTGACTGAATGAAAGGAGCTGGCATCTCACTCTCTTTGAATCTTCTTTATCATGCTAGGATTAGCAGGAAAAAGCAAAAAATTTCAGAATTGCACCTTGCAATGTGGAGATATTACTGTTTGTGCATTTACAATATTCATTGATTTTTGCCATTGAAAAACATCATGTTATTCATATACCAGAAATGTTTGAAGCTACTGACTGAATGAAAGGAGCTGGCATCTCACTCTCTTTGAATCTTCTTTATCATGCTAGGATTAGCAGGAAAAAGCAAAAAATTTCAGAATTGCACCTTGCAATGTGGAGATATTACTGTTTGTGCATTTACAATATTCATTGATTTTTGCCATTGAAAAACGTCCAGAAATGTTTGAAGCTACTGACTGAATGAAAGGAGCTGGCATCTCACTCTCTTTGAATCTTCTTTATCATGCTAGGATTAGCAGGAAAAAGCAAAAAATTTCAGAATTGCACCTTGCAATGTGGAGATATTACTGTTTGTGCATTTACAATATTCATTGATTTTTGCCATTGAAAAACATCATGTTATTCATATACCAGAAATGTTTGAAGCTACTGACTGAATGAAAGGAGCTGGCATCTCACTCTCTTTGAATCTTCTTTATCATGCTAGGATTAGCAGGAAAAAGCAAAAAATTTCAGAATTGCACCTTGCAATGTGGAGATATTACTGTTTGTGCATTTACAATATTCATTGATTTTTGCCATTGAAAAACGTCCAGAAATGTTTGAAGCTACTGACTGAATGAAAGGAGCTGGCATCTCACTCTCTTTGAATCTTCTTTATCATGCTAGGATTAGCAGGAAAAAGCAAAAAATTTCAGAAATGCACCTTGCAATGTGGAGATATTACTGTTTGTGCATTTTTAATATTCATTGATTTTTGCCATTGAAAAACATCATGTTATTCATATACCAGAAATGTTTGAAGCTACTGACTGAATGAAAGGAGCTGGCATCTCACTCTCTTTGAATCTTCTTTATCATGCTAGGATTAGCAGGAAAAAGCAAAAAATTTCAGAATTGCGCCTTGCAATGTGGAGATATTACTGTTTGTGCATTTACAATATTCATTGATTTTTGCCATTGAAAAACGTCCAGAAATGTTTGAAGCTACTGACTGAATGAAAAGAGCTGGCATCTCACTCTCTTTGAATCTTCTTTATCATGCTAGGATTAGCAGGAAAAAGCAAAAAATTTCAGAATTGCACCTTGCAATGTGGAGATATTACTGTTTGTGCATTTACAATATTCATTGATTTTTGCCATTGAAAAACGTCCAGAAATGTTTGAAGCTACTGACTGAATGAAAGGAGCTGGCATCTCACTCTCTTTGAATCTTCTTTATCATGCTAGGATTAGCAGGAAAAAGCAAAAAATTTCAGAATTGCACCTTGCAATGTGGAGATATTACTGTTTGTGCATTTACAATATTCATTGATTTTTGCCATTGAAAAACGTCCAGAAATGTTTGAAGCTACTGACTGAATGAAAGGATCTGGCATCTCACTCTCTTTGAATCTTCTTTATCATGCTAGGATTAGCAGGAAAAAGCAAAAAATTTCAGAATTGCACCTTGCAATGTGGAGATATTACTGTTTGTGCATTTACAATATTCATTGATTTTTGCCATTGAAAAACGTCCAGAAATGTTTGAAGCTACTGACTGAATGAAAGGAGCTGGCATCTCACTCTCTTTGAATCTTCTTTATCATGCTAGGATTAGCAGGAAAAAGCAAAAAATTTCAGAATTGCACCTTGCAATGTGGAGATATTACTGTTTGTGCATTTACAATATTCATTGATTTTTGCCATTGAAAAACATCATGTTATTCATATACCAGAAATGTTTGAAGCTACTGACTGAATGAAAGGAGCTGGCATCTCACTCTCTTTGAATCTTCTTTATCATGCTAGGATTAGCAGGAAAAAGCAAAAAATTTCAGAATTGCACCTTGCAATGTGGAGATATTACTGTTTGTGCATTTACAATATTCATTGATTTTTGCCATTGAAAAACGTCCAGAAATGTTTGAAGCTACTGACTGAATGAAAGGAGCTGGCATCTCACTCTCTTTGAATCTTCTTTATCATGCTAGGATTAGCAGGAAAAAGCAAAAAATTTCAGAATTGCACCTTGCAATGTGGAGATATTACTGTTTGTGCATTTACAATATTCATTGATTTTTGCCATTGAAAAACATCATGTTATTCATATACCAGAAATGTTTGTAGCTACTGACTGAATGAAAGGAGCTGGCATCTCACTCTCTTTGAATCTTCTTTATCATGCTAGGATTAGCAGGAAAAAGCAAAAAATTTCAGAATTGCACCTTGCAATGTGGAGATATTACTGTTTGTGCATTTACAATATTCATTGATTTTTGCCATTGAAAAACGTCCAGAAATGTTTGAAGCTACTGACTGAATGAAAGGAGCTGGCATCTCACTCTCTTTGAATCTTCTTTATCATGCTAGGATTAGCAGGAAAAAGCAAAAAATTTCATAAATGCACCTTGCAATGTGGAGATATTACTGTTTGTGCATTTTTAATATTCATTGATTTTTGCCATTGAAAAACATCATGTTATTCATATACCAGAAATGTTTGAAGCTACTGACTGAATGAAAGGAGCTGGCATCTCACTCTCTTTGAATCTTCTTTATCATGCTAGGATTAGCAGGAAAAAGCAAAAAATTTCAGAATTGCGCCTTGCAATGTGGAGATATTACTGTTTGTGCATTTACAATATTCATTGATTTTTGCCATTGAAAAACGTCCAGAAATGTTTGAAGCTACTGACTGAATGAAAAGAGCTGGCATCTCACTCTCTTTGAATCTTCTTTATCATGCTAGGATTAGCAGGAAAAAGCAAAAAATTTCAGAATTGCACCTTGCAATGTGGAGATATTACTCTTTGTGCATTTACAATATTCATTGATTTTTGCCATTGAAAAACGTCCAGAAATGTTTGAAGCTACTGACTGAATGAAAGGAGCTGGCATCTCACTCTCTTTGAATCTTCTTTATCATGCTAGGATTAGCAGGAAAAAGCAAAAAATTTCAGAATTGCACCTTGCAATGTGGAGATATTACTGTTTGTGCATTTACAATATTCATTGATTTTTGCCATTGAAAAACGTCCAGAAATGTTTGAAGCTACTGACTGAATGAAAGGATCTGGCATCTCACTCTCTTTGAATCTTCTTTATCATGCTAGGATTAGCAGGAAAAAGCAAAAAATTTCAGAATTGCACCTTGCAATGTGGAGATATTACTGTTTGTGCATTTACAATATTCATTGATTTTTGCCATTGAAAAACGTCCAGAAATGTTTGAAGCTACTGACTGAATGAAAGGATCTGGCATCTCACTCTCTTTGAATCTTCTTTATCATGCTAGGATTAGCAGGAAAAAGCAAAAAGTTTCAGAATTGCACCTTGCAATGTGGAGATATTACTGTTTGTGCATTTACAATATTCATTGATTTTTGCCATTGAAAAACATCATGTTATTCATATACCAGAAATGTTTGAAGCTACTGACTGAATGAAAGGAGCTGGCATCTCACTCTCTTTGAATCTTCTTTATCATGCTAGGATTAGCAGGAAAAAGCAAAAAATTTCAGAATTGCACCTTGCAATGTGGAGATATTACTGTTTGTGCATTTACAATATTCATTGATTTTTGCCATTGAAAAACGTCCAGAAATGTTTGAAGCTACTGACTGAATGAAAGGAGCTGGCATCTCACTCTCTTTGAATCTTCTTTATCATGCTAGGATTAGCAGGAAAAAGCAAAAAATTTCAGAATTGCACCTTGCAATGTGGAGATATTACTGTTTGTGCATTTACAATATTCATTGATTTTTGCCATTGAAAAACGTCCAGAAATGTTTGAAGCTACTGACTGAATGAAAGGAGCTGGCATCTCACTCTCTTTGAATCTTCTTTATCATGCTAGGATTAGCAGGAAAAAGCAAAAAATTTCAGAATTGCACCTTGCAATGTGGAGATATTACTGTTTGTGCATTTACAATATTCATTGATTTTTGCCATTGAAAAACATCATGTTATTCATATACCAGAAATGTTTGAAGCTACTGACTGAATGAAAGGAGCTGGCATCTCACTCTCTTTGAATCTTCTTTATCATGCTAGGATTAGCAGGAAAAAGCAAAAAATTTCAGAATTGCACCTTGCAATGTGGAGATATTACTGTTTGTGCATTTACAATATTCATTGATTTTTGCCATTGAAAAACGTCCAGAAATGTTTGAAGCTACTGACTGAATGAAAGGAGCTGGCATCTCACTCTCTTTGAATCTTCTTTATCATGCTAGGATTAGCAGGAAAAAGCAAAAAATTTCAGAATTGCACCTTGCAATGTGGAGATATTACTGTTTGTGCATTTACAATATTCATTGATTTTTGCCATTGAAAAACATCATGTTATTCATATACCAGAAATGTTTGAAGCTACTGACTGAATGAAAGGAGCTGGCATCTCACTCTCTTTGAATCTTCTTTATCATGCTAGGATTAGCAGGAAAAAGCAAAAAATTTCAGAATTGCACCTTGCAATGTGGAGATATTACTGTTTGTGCATTTACAATATTCATTGATTTTTGCCATTGAAAAACGTCCAGAAATGTTTGAAGCTACTGACTGAATGAAAGGAGCTGGCATCTCACTCTCTTTGAATCTTCTTTATCATGCTAGGATTAGCAGGAAAAAGCAAAAAATTTCAGAAATGCACCTTGCAATGTGGAGATATTACTGTTTGTGCATTTTTAATATTCATTGATTTTTGCCATTGAAAAACATCATGTTATTCATATACCAGAAATGTTTGAAGCTACTGACTGAATGAAAGGAGCTGGCATCTCACTCTCTTTGAATCTTCTTTATCATGCTAGGATTAGCAGGAAAAAGCAAAAAATTTCAGAATTGCGCCTTGCAATGTGGAGATATTACTGTTTGTGCATTTACAATATTCATTGATTTTTGCCATTGAAAAACGTCCAGAAATGTTTGAAGCTACTGACTGAATGAAAAGAGCTGGCATCTCACTCTCTTTGAATCTTCTTTATCATGCTAGGATTAGCAGGAAAAAGCAAAAAATTTCAGAATTGCACCTTGCAATGTGGAGATATTACTGTTTGTGCATTTACAATATTCATTGATTTTTGCCATTGAAAAACGTCCAGAAATGTTTGAAGCTACTGACTGAATGAAAGGATCTGGCATCTCACTCTCTTTGAATCTTCTTTATCATGCTAGGATTAGCAGGAAAAAGCAAAAAATTTCAGAATTGCACCTTGCAATGTGGAGATATTACTGTTTGTGCATTTACAATATTCATTGATTTTTGCCATTGAAAAACGTCCAGAAATGTTTGAAGCTACTGACTGAATGAAAGGAGCTGGCATCTCACTCTCTTTGAATCTTCTTTATCATGCTAGGATTAGCAGGAAAAAGCAAAAAATTTCAGAATTGCACCTTGCAATGTGGAGATATTACTGTTTGTGCATTTACAATATTCATTGATTTTTGCCATTGAAAAACATCATGTTATTCATATACCAGAAATGTTTGAAGCTACTGACTGAATGAAAGGAGCTGGCATCTCACTCTCTTTGAATCTTCTTTATCATGCTAGGATTAGCAGGAAAAAGCAAAAAATTTCAGAATTGCACCTTGCAATGTGGAGATATTACTGTTTGTGCATTTACAATATTCATTGATTTTTGCCATTGAAAAACGTCCAGAAATGTTTGAAGCTACTGACTGAATGAAAGGAGCTGGCCTCTCACTCTCTTTGAATCTTCTTTATCATGCTAGGATTAGCAGGAAAAAGCAAAAAATTTCAGAATTGCACCTTGCAATGTGGAGATATTACTGTTTGTGCATTTACAATATTCATTGATTTTTGCCATTGAAAAACATCATGTTATTCATATACCAGAAATGTTTGAAGCTACTGACTGAATGAAAGGAGCTGGCATCTCACTCTCTTTGAATCTTCTTTATCATGCTAGGATTAGCAGGAAAAAGCAAAAAATTTCAGAATTGCACCTTGCAATGTGGAGATATTACTGTTTGTGCATTTACAATATTCATTGATTTTTGCCATTGAAAAACGTCCAGAAATGTTTGAAGCTACTGACTGAATGAAAGGAGCTGGCATCTCACTCTCTTTGAATCTTCTTTATCATGCTAGGATTAGCAGGAAAAAGCAAAAAATTTCAGAAATGCACCTTGCAATGTGGAGATATTACTGTTTGTGCATTTTTAATATTCATTGATTTTTGCCATTGAAAAACATCATGTTATTCATATACCAGAAATGTTTGAAGCTACTGACTGAATGAAAGGAGCTGGCATCTCACTCTCTTTGAATCTTCTTTATCATGCTAGGATTAGCAGGAAAAAGCAAAAAATTTCAGAATTGCGCCTTGCAATGTGGAGATATTACTGTTTGTGCATTTACAATATTCATTGATTTTTGCCATTGAAAAACGTCCAGAAATGTTTGAAGCTACTGACTGAATGAAAGGAGCTGGCATCTCACTCTCTTTGAATCTTCTTTATCATGCTAGGATTAGCAGGAAAAAGCAAAAAATTTCAGAATTGCACCTTGCAATGTGGAGATATTACTCTTTGTGCATTTACAATATTCATTGATTTTTGCCATTGAAAAACGTCCAGAAATGTTTGAAGCTACTGACTGAATGAAAGGAGCTGGCATCTCACTCTCTTTGAATCTTCTTTATCATGCTAGGATTAGCAGGAAAAAGCAAAAAATTTCAGAATTGCACCTTGCAATGTGGAGATATTACTGTTTGTGCATTTACAATATTCATTGATTTTTGCCATTGAAAAACGTCCAGAAATGTTTGAAGCTACTGACTGAATGAAAGGAGCTGGCATCTCACTCTCTTTGAATCTTCTTTATCATGCTAGGATTAGCAGGAAAAAGCAAAAAATTTCAGAATTGCACCTTGCAATGTGGAGATATTACTGTTTGTGCATTTACAATATTCATTGATTTTTGCCATTGAAAAACGTCCAGAAATGTTTGAAGCTACTGACTGAATGAAAGGAGCTGGCATCTCACTCTCTTTGAATCTTCTTTATCATGCTAGGATTAGCAGGAAAAAGCAAAAAATTTCAGAATTGCACCTTGCAATGTGGAGATATTACTGTTTGTGCATTTACAATATTCATTGATTTTTGCCATTGAAAAACGTCCAGAAATGTTTGAAGCTACTGACTGAATGAAAGGAGCTGGCATCTCACTCTCTTTGAATCTTCTTTATCATGCTAGGATTAGCAGGAAAAAGCAAAAAATTTCAGAATTGCACCTTGCAATGTGGAGATATTACTCTTTGTGCATTTACAATATTCATTGATTTTTGCCATTGAAAAACATCATGTTATTCATATACCAGAAATGTTTGAAGCTACTGACTGAATGAAAGGAGCTGGCATCTCACTCTCTTTGAATCTTCTTTATCATGCTAGGATTAGCAGGAAAAAGCAAAAAATTTCAGAATTGCACCTTGCAATGTGGAGATATTACTGTTTGTGCATTTACAATATTCATTGATTTTTGCCATTGAAAAACGTCCAGAAATGTTTGAAGCTACTGACTGAATGAAAGGAGCTGGCATCTCACTCTCTTTGAATCTTCTTGATCATGCTAGGATTAGAAGGAAAAAGCAAAAAATTTCAGAATTGCACCTTGCAATGTGGAGATATTACTGTTTGTGCATTTACAATATTCATTGATTTTTGCCATTGAAAAACATCATGTTATTCCTATACCAGAAATGTTTGAAGCTACTGACTGAATGAAAGGAGCTGGCATCTCACTCTCTTTGAATCTTCTTTATCATGCTAGGATTAGCAGGAAAAAGCAAAAAATTTCAGAATTGCACCTTGCAATGTGGAGATATTACTGTTTGTGAATTTACAATATTCATTGATTTTTGCCATTGAAAAACGTCCAGAAATGTTTGAAGCTACTGACTGAATGAAAGGAGCTGGCATCTCACTCTCTTTGAATCTTCTTTATCATGCTAGGATTAGCAGGAAAAAGCAAAAAATTTCAGAATTGCACCTTGCAATGTGGAGATATTACTGTTTGTGCATTTACAATATTCATTGATTTTTGCCATTGAAAAACATCATGTTATTCCTATACCAGAAATGTTTGAAGCTACTGACTGAATGAAAGGAGCTGGCATCTCACTCTCTTTGAATCTTCTTTATCATGCTAGGATTAGCAGGAAAAAGCAAAAAATTTCAGAATTGCACCTTGCAATGTGGAGATATTACTGTTTGTGCATTTACAATATTCATTGATTTTTGCCATTGAAAAACGTCCAGAAATGTTTGAAGCTACTGACTGAATGAAAGGAGCTGGCATCTCACTCTCTTTGAATCTTCTTTATCATGCTAGGATTAGCAGGAAAAAGCAAAAAATTTCAGAATTGCACCTTGCAATGTGGAGATATTACTGTTTGTGCATTTACAATATTCATTGATTTTTGCCATTGAAAAACGTCCAGAAATGTTTGAAGCTACTGACTGAATGAAAGGAGCTGGCATCTCACTCTCTTTGAATCTTCTTTATCATGCTAGGATTAGCAGGAAAAAGCAAAAAATTTCAGAATTGCACCTTGCAATGTGGAGATATTACTGTTTGTGCATTTACAATATTCATTGATTTTTGCCATTGAAAAACGTCCAGAAATGTTTGAAGCTACTGACTGAATGAAAGGAGCTGGCATCTCACTCTCTTTGAATCTTCTTTATCATGCTAGGATTAGCAGGAAAAAGCAAAAAATTTCAGAATTGCACCTTGCAATGTGGAGATATTACTGTTTGTGCATTTACAATATTCATTGATTTTTGCCATTGAAAAACGTCCAGAAATGTTTGAAGCTACTGACTGAATGAAAGGAGCTGGCATCTCACTCTCTTTGAATCTTCTTTATCATGCTAGGATTAGCAGGAAAAAGCAAAAAATTTCAGAATTGCACCTTGCAATGTGGAGATATTACTGTTTGTGCATTTACAATATTCATTGATTTTTGCCATTGAAAAACATCATGTTATTCATATACCAGAAATGTTTGAAGCTACTGACTGAATGAAAGGAGCTGGCATCTCACTCTCTTTGAATCTTCTTTATCATGCTAGGATTAGCAGGAAAAAGCAAAAAATTTCAGAATTGCACCTTGCAATGTGGAGATATTACTGTTTGTGCATTTACAATATTCATTGATTTTTGCCATTGAAAAACGTCCAGAAATGTTTGAAGCTACTGACTGAATGAAAGGAGCTGGCATCTCACTCTCTTTGAATCTTCTTTATCATGCTAGGATTAGCAGGAAAAAGCAAAAAATTTCAGAATTGCACCTTGCAATGTGGAGATATTACTGTTTGTGCATTTACAATATTCATTGATTTTTGCCATTGAAAAACATCATGTTATTCCTATACCAGAAATGTTTGAAGCTACTGACTGAATGAAAGGAGCTGGCATCTCACTCTCTTTGAATCTTCTTTATCATGCTAGGATTAGCAGGAAAAAGCAAAAAATTTCAGAATTGCACCTTGCAATGTGGAGATATTACTGTTTGTGCATTTACAATATTCATTGATTTTTGCCATTGAAAAACGTCCAGAAATGTTTGAAGCTACTGACTGAATGAAAGGAGCTGGCATCTCACTCTCTTTGAATCTTCTTTATCATGCTAGGATTAGCAGGAAAAAGCAAAAAATTTCAGAATTGCACCTTGCAATGTGGAGATATTACTGTTTGTGCATTTACAATATTCATTGATTTTTGCCATTGAAAAACATCCAGAAATGTTTGAAGCTACTGACTGAATGAAAGGAGCTGGCATCTCACTCTCTTTGAATCTTCTTTATCATGCTAGGATTAGCAGGAAAAAGCAAAAAATTTCAGAATTGCACCTTGCAATGTGGAGATATTACTGTTTGTGCATTTACAATATTCATTGATTTTTGCCATTGAAAAACATCATGTTATTCATATACCAGAAATGTTTGAAGCTACTGACTGAATGAAAGGGGCTGGCATCTCACTCTCTTTGAATCTTCTTTATCATGCTAGGATTAGCAGGAAAAAGCAAAAAATTTCAGAATTGCACCTTGCAATGTGGAGATATTACTGTTTGTGCATTTACAATATTCATTGATTTTTGCCATTGAAAAACGTCCAGAAATGTTTGAAGCTACTGACTGAATGAAAGGAGCTGGCATCTCACTCTCTTTGAATCTTCTTTATCATGCTAGGATTAGCAGGAAAAAGCAAAAAATTTCAGAATTGCACCTTGCAATGTGGAGATATTACTGTTTGTGCATTTACAATATTCATTGATTTTTGCCATTGAAAAACGTCCAGAAATGTTTGAAGCTACTGACTGAATGAAAGGAGCTGGCATCTCACTCTCTTTGAATCTTCTTTATCATGCTAGGATTAGCAGGAAAAAACAAAAAATTTCAGAATTGCACCTTGCAATGTGGAGATATTACTGTTTGTGCATTTACAATATTCATTGATTTTTGCCATTGAAAAACGTCCAGAAATGTTTGAAGCTACTGACTGAATGAAAGGAGCTGGCATCTCACTCTCTTTGAATCTTCTTTATCATGCTAGGATTAGCAGGAAAAAGCAAAACATTTCAGAATTGCACCTTGCAATGTGGAGATATTACTGTTTGTGCATTTACAATATTCATTGATTTTTGCCATTGAAAAACGTCCAGAAATGTTTGAAGCTACTGACTGAATGAAAGGAGCTGGCATCTCACTCTCTTTGAATCTTCTTTATCATGCTAGGATTAGCAGGAAAAAGCAAAAAATTTCAGAATTGCACCTTGCAATGTGGAGATATTACTGTTTGTGCATTTACAATATTCATTGATTTTTGCCATTAAAAAACGTCCAGAAATGTTTGAAGCTACTGACTGAATGAAAGGAGCTGGCATCTCACTCTCTTTGAATCTTCTTTATCATGCTAGGATTAGCAGGAAAAAGCAAAAAATTTCAGAATTGCACCTTGCAATGTGGAGATATTACTGTTTGTGCATTTACAATATTCATTGATTTTTGCCATTGAAAAACATCATGTTATTCATATACCAGAAATGTTTGAAGCTACTGACTGAATGAAAGGAGCTGGCATCTCACTCTCTTTGAATCTTCTTTATCATGCTAGGATTAGCAGGAAAAAGCAAAAAATTTCAGAATTGCACCTTGCAATGTGGAGATATTACTGTTTGTGCATTTACAATATTCATTGATTTTTGCCATTGAAAAACGTCCAGAAATGTTTGAAGCTACTGACTGAATGAAAGGAGCTGGCATCTCACTCTCTTTGAATCTTCTTTATCATGCTAGGATTAGCAGGAAAAAGCAAAAAATTTCAGAATTGCACCTTGCAATGTGGAGATATTACTGTTTGTGCATTTACAATATTCATTGATTTTTGCCATTGAAAAACATCATGTTATTCATATACCAAAAATGTTTGAAGCTACTGACTGAATGAAAGGAGCTGGCATCTCACTCTCTTTCAATCTTCTTTATCATGCTAGGATTAGCAGGAAAAAGCAAAAAATTTCAGAATTGCGCTTTGCAATGTGGAGATATTACTGTTTGTGCATTTACAATATTCATTGATTTTTGCCATTGAAAAACGTCCAGAAATGTTTGAAGCTACTGACTGAATGAAAGGAGCTGGCATCTCACTCTCTTTGAATCTTCTTTATCATGCTAGGATTAGCAGGAAAAAGCAAAAAATTTCAGAATTGCACCTTGCAATGTGGAGATATTACTGTTTGTGCATTTACAATATTCATTGATTTTTGCCATTGAAAAACATCATGTTATTCATATACCAGAAATGTTTGAAGCTACTGACTGAATGAAAGGAGCTGGCATCTCACTCTCTTTGAATCTTCTTTATCATGCTAGGATTAGCAGGAAAAAGCAAAAAATTTCAGAATTGCACCTTGCAATGTGGAGATATTACTGTTTGTGCATTTACAATATTCATTGATTTTTGCCATTGAAAAACGTCCAGAAATGTTTGAAGCTACTGACTGAATGAAAGGAGCTGGCATCTCACTCTCTTTGAATCTTCTTTATCATGCTAGGATTAGCAGGAAAAAGCAAAAAATTTCAGAATTGCACCTTGCAATGTGGAGATATTACTGTTTGTGCATTTACAATATTCATTGATTTTTGCCATTGAAAAACATCATGTTATTCCTATACCAGAAATGTTTGAAGCTACTGACTGAATGAAAGGAGCTGGCATCTCACTCTCTTTGAATCTTCTTTATCATGCTAGGATTAGCAGGAAAAAGCAAAAAATTTCAGAATTGCACCTTGCAATGTGGAGATATTACTGTTTGTGCATTTACAATATTCATTGATTTTTGCCATTGAAAAACGTCCAGAAATGTTTGAAGCTACTGACTGAATGAAAGGAGCTGGCATCTCACTCTCTTTGAATCTTCTTTATCATGCTAGGATTAGCAGGAAAAAGCAAAAAATTTCAGAATTGCACCTTGCAATGTGGAGATATTACTGTTTGTGCATTTACAACATTCATTGATTTTTGCCATTGAAAAACGTCCAGAAATGTTTGAAGCTACTGACTGAATGAAAGGAGCTGGCATCTCACTCTCTTTGAATCTTCTTTATCATGCTAGGATTAGCAGGAAAAAGCAAAAAATTTCAGAATTGCACCTTGCAATGTCGAGATATTACTGGTTGTGCATTTACAATATTCATTGATTTTTGCCATTGAAAAACATCATGTTATTCATATACCAGAAATGTTTGAACCTACTGACTGAATGAAAGGAGTTGGCATCTCACTCTCTTTGAATCTTCTTTATCATGCTAGGATTAGCAGGAAAAAGCAAAATATTTCAGAATTGCACCTTGCAATGTGGAGATATTACTGTTTGTGCATTTACAATATTCATTGATTTTTGCCATTGAAAAACGTCCAGAAATGTTTGAAGCTACTGACTGAATGAAAGGAGCTGGCATCTCACTCTCTTTGAATCTTCTTTATCATGCTAGGATTAGCAGGAAAAAGCAAAAAATTTCAGAATTGCACCTTGCAATGTGGAGATATTACTGTTTGTGCATTTACAATATTCATTGATTTTTGCCATTGAAAAACATCATGTTATTCATATACCAGAAATGTTTGAAGCTACTGACTGAATGAAAGGAGCTGGCATCTCACTCTCTTTGAATCTTCTTTATCATGCTAGGATTAGCAGGAAAAAGCAAAAAATTTCAGAATTGCACCTTGCAATGTGGAGATATTACTGTTTGTGCATTTACAATATTCATTGATTTTTTCCATTGAAAAACGTCCAGAAATGTTTGAAGCTACTGACTGAATGAAAGGAACTGGCATCTCACTCTCTTTGAATCTTCTTTATCATGCTAGGATTAGCAGGAAAAAGCAAAAAATTTCAGAATTGCACCTTGCAATGTGGAGATATTACTGTTTGTGCATTTACAATATTCATTGATTTTTGCCTTTGAAAAACGTCCAGAAATGTTTGAAGCTACTGACTGAATGAAAGGAGCTGGCATCTCACTCTCTTTGAATCTTCTTTATCATGCTAAGAGGAGCAGGAAAAAGCAAAAAATTTCAGAATTGCACCTTGCAATGTGGAGATATTACTGTTTGTGCATTTACAATATTCATTGATTTTTGCCATTGAAAAACGTCCAGAAATGTTTGAAGCTACTGACTGAATGAAAGGAGCTGGCATCTCACTCTCTTTGAATCTTCTTTATCATGCTAGGATTAGCAGGAAAAAGCAAAAAATTTCAGAATTGCACCTTGCAATGTGGAGATATTACTGTTTGTGCATTTACAATATTCATTGATTTTTGCCATTGAAAAACATCATGTTATTCATATACCAGAAATGTTTGAAGCTACTGACTGAATGAAAGGAGCTGGCATCTCACTCTCTTTGAATCTTCTTTATCATGCTAGGATTAGCAGGAAAAAGCAAAAAATTTCAGAATTGCACCTTGCAATGTGGAGATATTACTGTTTGTGCATTTACAATATTCATTGATTTTTGCCATTGAAAAACGTCCAGAAATGTTTGAAGCTACTGACTGAATGAAAGGAGCTGGCATCTCACTCTCTTTGAATCTTCTTTATCATGCTAGGATTAGCAGGAAAAAGCAAAAAATTTCAGAATTGCACCTTGCAATGTGGAGATATTACTGTTTGTGCATTTACAATATTCATTGATTTTTGCCATTGAAAAACGTCCAGAAATGTTTGAAGCTACTGACTGAATGAAAGGAGCTGGCATCTCACTCTCTTTGAATCTTCTTTATCATGCTAGGATTAGCAGGAAAAAGCAAAAAATTTCAGAATTGCACCTTGCAATGTGGAGATATTACTGTTTGTGCATTTACAATATTCATTGATTTTTGCCATTGAAAAACGTCCAGAAATGTTTGAAGCTACTGACTGAATGAAAGGAGCTGGCATCTCACTCTCTTTGAATCTTCTTTATCATGCTAGGATTAGCAGGAAAAAGCAAAAAATTTCAGAATTGCACCTTGCAATATGGAGATATTACTGTTTGTGCATTTACAATATTCATTGATTTTTGCCATTGAAAAACATCATGTTATTCATATACCAGAAATGTTTGAAGCTACTGACTGAATGAAAGGAGCTGGCATCTCACTCTCTTTGAATCTTCTTTATCATGCTAGGATTAGCAGGAAAAAGCAAAAAATTTCAGAATTGCACCTTGCAATGTGGAGATATTACTGTTTGTGCATTTACAATATTCATTGATTTTTGCCATTGAAAAACGTCCAGAAATGTTTGAAGCTACTGACTGAATGAAAGGAGCTGGCATCTCACTCTCTTTGAATCTTCTTTATCATGCTAGCATTAGCAGGAAAAAGCAAAAAATTTCAGAATTGCACCTTGCAATGTGGAGATATTACTGTTTGTGCATTTACAATATTCATTGATTTTTGCCATTGAAAAACATCCAGAAATGTTTGAAGCTACTGACTGAATGAAAGGAGCTGGCATCTCACTCTCTTTGAATCTTCTTTATCATGCTAGGATTAGCAGGAAAAAGCAAAAAATTTCAGAATTGCACCTTGCAATGTGGAGATATTACTGTTTGTGCATTTACAATATTCATTGATTTTTGCCATTGAAAAACGTCCAGAAATGTTTGAAGCTACTGACTGAATGAAAGGAGCTGGCATCTCACTCTCTTTGAATCTTCTTTATCATGCTAGGATTAGCAGGAAAAAGCAAAAAATTTCAGAATTGCACCTTGCAATGTGGAGATATTACTGTTTGTGCATTTACAATATTCATTGATTTTTGCCATTGAAAAACGTCCAGAAATGTTTGAAGCTACTGACTGAATGAAAGGAGTTGGCATCTCACTCTCTTTGAATCTTCTTTATCATGCTAGGATTAGCAGGAAAAAGCAAAAAATTTCAGAATTGCACCTTGCAATGTGGAGATATTACTGTTTGTGCATTTACAATATTCATTGATTTTTGCCATTGAAAAACATCATGTTATTCATATACCAGAAATGTTTTAAGCTACTGACTGAATGAAAGGAGCTGGCATCTCACTCTCTTTGAATCTTCTTTATCATGCTAGGATTAGCAGGAAAAAGCAAAAAATTTCAGAATTGCACCTTGCAATGTGGAGATATTACTGTTTGTGCATTTAAAATATTCATTGATTTTTGCCATTGAAAAACGTCCAGAAATGTTTGAAGCTACTGACTGAATGAAAGGAGCTGGCATCTCACTCTCTTTGAATCTTCTTTATCATGCTAGGATTAGCAGGAAAAAGCAAAAAATTTCAGAATTGCACCTTGCAATGTGGAGATATTACTGTTTGTGCATTTACAATATTCATTGATTTTTGCCATTGAAAAACATCATGTTATTCATATACCAGAAATGTTTGAAGCTACTGACTGAATGAAAGGAGCTGGCATCTCACTCTCTTTGAATCTTCTTTATCATGCTAGGATTAGCAGGAAAAAGCAAAAAATTTCAGAATTGCACCTTGCAATGTGGAGATATTACTGTTTGTGCATTTACAATATTCATTGATTTTTGCCATTGAAAAACGTCCAGAAATGTTTGAAGCTACTGACTGAATGAAAGGAGCTGGCATCTCACTCTCTTTGAATCTTCTTTATCATGCTAGGATTAGCAGGAAAAAGCAAAAAATTTCAGAATTGCACCTTGCAATGTGGAGATATTACTGTTTGTGCATTTACAATATTCATTGATTTTTGCCATTGAAAAACGTCCAGAAATGTTTGAAGCTACTGACTGAATGAAAGGAGCTGGCATCTCACTCTCTTTGAATCTTCTTTATCATGCTAGGATTAGCAGGAAAAAGCAAAAAATTTCAGAATTGCACCTTGCAATGTGGAGATATTACTGTTTGTGCATTTACAATATTCATTGATTTTTGCCATTAAAAAACGTCCAGAAATGTTTGAAGCTACTGACTGAATGAAAGGAGCTGGCATCTCACTCTCTTTGAATCTTCTTTATCATGCTAGGATTAGCAGGAAAAAGCAAAAAATTTCAGAATTGCACCTTGCAATGTGGAGATATTACTGTTTGTGCATTTACAATATTCATTGATTTTTGCCATTGAAAAACATCTTGTTATTCATATACCAGAAATGTTTGAAGCTACTGACTGAATGAAAGGAGCTGGCATCTCACTCTCTTTGAATCTTCTTTATCATGCTAGGATTAGCAGGAAAAAGCAAAAAATTTCAGAATTGCACCTTGCAATGTGGAGATATTACTGTTTGTGCATTTACAATATTCATTGATTTTTGCCATTGAAAAACGTCCAGAAATGTTTGAAGCTACTGACTGAATGAAAGGAGCTGGCATCTCACTCTCTTTAAATCTTCTTTATCATGCTAGGATTAGCAGGAAAAAGCAAAAAATTTCAGAATTGCACCTTGCAATGTGGAGATATTACTGTTTGTGCATTTACAATATTCATTGATTTTTGCCATTGAAAAACATCATGTTATTCATATACCAGAAATGTTTGAAGCTACTGACTGAATGAAAGGAGCTGGCATCTCACTCTCTTTCAATCTTCTTTATCATGCTAGGATTAGCAGGAAAAAGCAAAAAATTTCAGAATTGCGCTTTGCAATGTGGAGATTTTACTGTTTGTGCATTTACAATATTCATTGATTTTTGCCATTGAAAAACGTCCAGAAATGTTTGAAGCTACTGACTGAATGAAAGGAGCTGGCATCTCACTCTCTTTGAATCTTCTTTATCATGCTAGGATTAGCAGGAAAAAGCAAAAAATTTCAGAATTGCACCTTGCAATGTGGAGATATTACTGTTTGTGCATTTACAATATTCATTGATTTTTGCCATTGAAAAACATCATGTTATTCATATACAAGAAATGTTTGAAGCTACTGACTGAATGAAAGGAGCTGGCATCTCACTCTCTTTGAATCTTCTTTATCATGCTAGGATTAGCAGGAAAAAGCAAAAAATTTCAGAATTGCACCTTGCAATGTGGAGATATTACTGTTTGTGCATTTACAATATTCATTGATTTTTGCCATTGAAAAACGTCCAGAAATGTTTGAAGCTACTGACTGAATGAAAGGAGCTGGCATCTCACTCTCTTTGAATCTTCTTTATCATGCTAGGATTAGCAGGAAAAAGCAAAAAATTTCAGAATTGCACCTTGCAATGTGGAGATATTACTGTTTGTGCATTTACAATATTCATTGATTTTTGCCATTGAAAAACATCATGTTATTCCTATACCAGAAATGTTTGAAGCTACTGACTGAATGAAAGGAGCTGGCATCTCACTCTCTTTGAACCTTCTTTATCATGCTAGGATTAGCAGGAAAAAGCAAAAAATTTCAGAATTGCACCTTGCAATGTGGAGATATTACTGTTTGTGCATTTACAATATTCATTGATTTTTGCCATTGAAAAACGTCCAGAAATGTTTGAAGCTACTGACTGAATGAAAGGAGCTGGCATCTCACTCTCTTTGAATCTTCTTTATCATGCTAGGATTAGCAGGAAAAAGCAAAAAATTTCAGAATTGCACCTTGCAATGTGGAGATATTACTGTTTGTGCATTTACAATATTCATTGATTTTTGCCATTGAAAAACATCATGTTATTCATATACCAGAAATGTTTGAAGCTACTGACTGAATGAAAGTGGTTGGCATCTCACTCTCTTTGAATCTTCTTTATCATGCTAGGATTTAGCAGGAAAAAGCAAAATATTTCAGAATTGCACCTTGCAATGTGGAGATATTACTGTTTGTGCATTTACAATATTCATTGATTTTTGCCATTGAAAAACGTCCAGAAATGTTTGAAGCTACTGACTGAATGAAAGGAGCTGGCATCTCAGTCTCTTTGAATCTTCTTTATCATGCTAGGATTAGCAGGAAAAAGCAAAAAATTTCAGAATTGCACCTTGCAATGTGGAGATATTACTGTTTGTGCATTTACAATATTCATTGATTTTTGCCATTGAAAAACATCATGTTATTCATATACCAGAAATGTTTGAAGCTACTGACTGAATGAAAGGAGCTGGCATCTCACTCTCTTTGAATCTTCTTTATCATGCTAGGATTAGCAGGAAAAAGCAAAAAATTTCAGAATTGCACCTTGCAATGTGGAGATATTACTGTTTGTGCATTTACAATATTCATTGATTTTTGCCATTGAAAAACGTCCAGAAATGTTTGAAGCTACTGACTGAATGAAAGGAACTGGCATCTCACTCTCTTTGAATCTTCTTTATCATGCTAGGATTAGCAGGAAAAAGCAAAAAATTTCAGAATTGCACCTTGCAATGTGGAGATATTACTGTTTGTGCATTTACAATATTCATTGATTTTTGCCTTTGAAAAACGTCCAGAAATGTTTGAAGCTACTGACTGAATGAAAGGAGCTGGCATCTCACTCTCTTTGAATCTTCTTTATCATGCTAAGAGGAGGAGGAAAAAGCAAAAAATTAAAGAATTGCACCTTGCAATGTGGAGATATTACTGTTTGTGCATTTACAATATTCATTGATTTTTGCCATTGAAAAACGTCCAGAAATGTTTGAAGCTACTGACTGAATGAAAGGAGCTGGCATCTCACTCTCTTTGAATCTTCTTTATCATGCTAGGATTAGCAGGAAAAAGCAAAAAATTTCAGAATTGCACCTTGCAATGTGGAGATATTACTGTTTGTGCATTTACAATATTCATTGATTTTTGCCATTGAAAAACATCATGTTATTCATATACCAGAAATGTTTGAAGCTACTGACTGAATGAAAGGAGCTGGCATCTCACTCTCTTTGAATCTTCTTTATCATGCTAGGATTAGCAGGAAAAAGCAAAAAATTTCAGAATTGCACCTTGCAATGTGGAGATATTACTGTTTGTGCATTTACAATATTCATTGATTTTTGCCATTGAAAAACGTCCAGAAATGTTTGAAGCTACTGACTGAATGAAAGGAGCTGGCATCTCACTCTCTTTGAATATTCTTTATCATGCTAGGATTAGCAGGAAAAAGCAAAAAATTTCAGAATTGCACCTTGCAATGTGGAGATATTACTGTTTGTGCATTTACAATATTCATTGATTTTTGCCATTGAAAAACGTCCAGAAATGTTTTAAGCTACTGACTGAATGAAAGGAGCTGGCATCTCACTCTCTTTGAATCTTCTTTATCATGCTAGGATTAGCAGGAAAAAGCAAAAAATTTCAGAATTGCACCTTGCAATGTGGAGATATTACTGTTTGTGCATTTACAATATTCATTGATTTTTGCCATTGAAAAACGTCCAGAAATGTTTGAAGCTACTGACTGAATGAAAGGAGCTGGCATCTCACTCTCTTTGAATCTTCTTTATCATGCTAGGATTAGCAGGAAAAAGCAAAAAATTTCAGAATTGCACCTTGCAATATGGAGATATTACTGTTTGTGCATTTACAATATTCATTGATTTTTGCCATTGAAAAACATCATGTTATTCATATACCAGAAATGTTTGAAGCTACTGACTGAATGAAAGGAGCTGGCATCTCACTCTCTTTGAATCTTCTTTATCATGCTAGGATTAGCAGGAAAAAGCAAAAAATTTCAGAATTGCACCTTGCAATGTGGAGATATTACTGTTTGTGCATTTACAATATTCATTGATTTTTGCCATTGAAAAACGTCCAGAAATGTTTGAAGCTACTGACTGAATGAAAGGAGCTGGCATCTCACTCTCTTTGAATCTTCTTTATCATGCTAGCATTAGCAGGAAAAAGCAAAAAATTTCAGAATTGCACCTTGCAATGTGGAGATATTACTGTTTGTGCATTTACAATATTCATTGATTTTTGCCATTGAAAAACATCCAGAAATGTTTGAAGCTACTGACTGAATGAAAGGAGCTGGCATCTCACTCTCTTTGAATCTTCTTTATCATGCTAGGATTAGCAGGAAAAAGCAAAAAATTTCAGAATTGCACCTTGCAATGTGGAGATATTACTGTTTGTGCATTTACAATATTCATTGATTTTTGCCATTGAAAAACATCATGCTATTCATATACCAGAAATGTTTGAAGCTACTGACTGAATGAAAGGAGTTGGAATCTCACTCTCTTTGAATCTTCTTTATCATGCTAGGATTAGCAGGAAAAAGCAAAATATTTCAGAATTGCACCTTGCAATGTGGAGATATTACTGTTTGTGCATTTACAATATTCATTGATTTTTGCCATTGAAAAACGTCCAGAAATGTTTGAAGCTACTGACTGAATGAAAGGAACTGGCATCTCACTCTCTTTGAATCTTCTTTATCATGCTAGGATTAGCAGGAAAAAGCAAAAAATTTCAGAATTGCACCTTGCAATGTGGAGATATTACTGTTTGTGCATTTACAATATTCATTGATTTTTGCCTTTGAAAAACGTCCAGAAATGTTTGAAGCTACTGACTGAATGAAAGGAGCTGGCATCTCACTCTCTTTGAATCTTCTTTATCATGCTAAGAGGAGCAGGAAAAAGCAAAAAATTTCAGAATTGCACCTTGCAATGTGGAGATATTACTGTTTGTGCATTTACAATATTCATTTATTTTTGCCATTGAAAAACGTCCAGAAATGTTTGAAGCTACTGACTGAATGAAAGGAGCTGGCATCTCACTCTCTTTGAATCTTCTTTATCATGCTAGGATTAGCAGGAAAAAGCAAAAAATTTCAGAATTGCACCTTGCAATGTGGAGATATTACTATTTGTGCATTTACAATATTCATTGATTTTTGCCATTGAAAAACATCATATTATTCATATACCAGAAATGTTTGAAGCTACTGACTGAATGAAAGGAGCTGGCATCTCACTCTCTTTGAATCTTCTTTATCAATGCTAGGATTAGCAGGAAAAAGCAAAAAATTTCAGAATTGCAGCTTGCAATGTGGAGATATTACTGTTTGTGCATTTACAATATTCATTGATTTTTGCCATTGAAAAACGTCCAGAAATGTTTGAAGCTACTGACTGAATGAAAGGAGCTGGCATCTCACTCTCTTTGAATATTCTTTATCATGCTAGGATTAGCAGGAAAAAGCAAAAAATTTCAGAATTGCACCTTGCAATGTGGAGATATTACTGTTTGTGCATTTACAATATTCATTGATTTTTGCCATTGAAAAACGTCCAGAAATGTTTGAAGCTACTGACTGAATGAAAGGAGCTGGCATCTCACTCTCTTTGAATCTTCTTTATCATGCTAGGATTAGCAGGAAAAAGCAAAAAATTTCAGAATTGCACCTTGCAATGTGGAGATATTACTGTTTGTGCATTTACAATATTCATTGATTTTTGCCATTGAAAAACGTCCAGAAATGTTTGAAGCTACTGACTGAATGAAAGGAGCTGGCATCTCACTCTCTTTGAATCTTCTTTATCATGCTAGCATTAGCAGGAAAAAGCAAAAAATTTCAGAATTGCACCTTGCAATGTGGAGATATTACTGTTTGTGCATTTACAATATTCATTGATTTTTGCCATTGAAAAACATCCAGAAATGTTTGATGCTACTGACTGAATAAAAGGAGCTGGCATCTCACTCTCTTTGAATCTTCTTTATCATGCTAGGATTAGCAGGAAAAAGCAAAAAATTTCAGAATTGCACCTTGCAATGTGGAGATATTACTGTTTGTGCATTTACAATATTCATTGATTTTTGCCATTGAAAAACGTCCAGAAATGTTTGAAGCTACTGACTGAATGAAAGGAGCTGGCATCTCACTCTCTTTCAATCTTCTTTATCATGCTAGGATTAGCAGGAAAAAGCAAAAAATTTCAGAATTGCACCTTGCAATGTGGAGATATTACTGTTTGTGCATTTACAATATTCATTGATTTTTGCCATTGAAAAACGTCCAGAAATGTTTGAAGCTACTGACTGAATGAAAGGAGCTGGCATCTCACTCTCTTTGAATCTTCTTTATCATGCCAGGAATAGCAGGAAAAAGCAAAAAATTTCAGAATTGCACCTTGCAATGTGGAGATATTACTGTTTGTGCATTTACAATATTCATTGATTTTTGCCATTGAAAAACATCATGTTATTCATATACCAGAAATGTTTGAAGCTACTGACTGAATGAAAGGAGCTGGCATCTCACTCTCTTTGAATCTTCTTTATCATGCTAGGATTAGCAGGAAAAAGCAAAAAATTTCAGAATTGCACCTTGCAATGTGGAGATATTACTGTTTGTGCATTTACAATATTCATTGATTTTTGCCATTGAAAAACGTCCAGAAATGTTTGAAGCTACTGACTGAATGAAAGGAGCTGGCATCTCATTCTCTTTGAATCTTCTTTACCATGCTAGGATTAGCAGGAAAAAGCAAAAAATTTCAGAATTGCACCTTGCAATGTGGAGATATTACTGTTTGTGCATTTACAATATTCATTGATTTTTGCCATTGAAAAACATCATGTTATTCATATACCAGAAATGTTTGAAGCTACTGACTGAATGAAAGGAGCTGGCATCTCACTCTCTTTGAATCTTCTTTATCATGCTAGGATTAGCAGGAAAAAGCAAAAAATTTCAGAATTGCACCTTGCAATGTGGAGATATTACTGTTTGTGCATTTACAATATTCATTGATTTTTGCCATTGAAAAACGTCCAGAAATGTTTGAAGCTACTGACTGAATGGAAGGAGCTGGCATCTCACTCTCTTTGAATCTTCTTTATCATGCTAGGATTAGCAGGAAAAAGCAAAAAATTTCAGAATTGCACCTTGCAATGTGGAGATATTACTGTTTGTGCATTTACAATATTCATTGATTTTTGCCATTGAAAAACGTCCAAATGTTTGAAGCTACTGACTGAATGAAAGGAGCTGGCATCTCAATCTCTTTGAATCTTCTTTATCATGCTAGGATTAGCAGGAAAAAGCAAAAAATTTCAGAATTGCACCTTGCAATGTGGAGATATTACTGTTTGTGCATTTACAATATTCATTGATTTTTGCCATTGAAAAATGTCCAGAAATGTTTGAAGCTACTGACTGAATGAAAGGAGCTGGCATCTCACTCTCTTTGAATCTTCTTTATCATGCTAGGATTAGCAGGAAAAAGCAAAAAATTTCAGAATTGCACCTTGCAATGTGGAGATATTACTGTTTGTGCATTTACAATATTCATTGATTTTTGCCATTGAAAAACGTCCAGAAATGTTTGAAGCTACTGACTGAATGAAAGGAGCTGGCATCTCACTCTCTTTGAATCTTCTTTATCATGCTAGGATTAGCAGGAAAAAGCAAAAAATTTCAGAATTGCACCTTGCAATGTGGAGATATTACTGTTTGTGCATTTACAATATTCATTGATTTTTGCCATTGAAAAACATCATGTTATTCATATACCAGAAATGTTTGAAGCTACTGACTGAATGAAAGGAGCTGGCATCTCACTCTCTTTGAATCTTCTTTATCATGCTAGGATTAGCAGGAAAAAGCAAAAAATTTCAGAATTGCACCTTGCAATGTGGAGATATTACTGTTTGTGCATTTACAATATTCATTGATTTTTGCCATTGAAAAACGTCCAGAAATGTTTGAAGCTACTGACTGAATGAAAGGAGCTGGCATCTCACTCTCTTTGAATCTTCTTTATCATGCTAGGATTAGCAGGAAAAAACAAAAAATTTCAGAATTGCACCTTGCAATGTGGAGATATTACTGTTTGTGCATTTACAATATTCATTGATTTTTGCCATTGAAAAACGTCCAGAAATGTTTGAAGCTACTGACTGAATGGAAGGAGCTGGCATCTCACTCTCTTTGAATCTTCTTTATCATGCTAGGATTAGCAGGAAAAAGCAAAAAATTTCAGAATTGCACCTTGCAATGTGGAGATATTACTGTTTGTGCATTTACAATATTCATTGATTTTTGCCATTGAAAAATGTCCAGAAATGTTTGAAGCTACTGACTGAATGAAAGGAGCTGGCATCTCACTCTCTTTGAATCTTCTTTATCATGCTAGGATTAGCAGGAAAAAGCAAAAAATTTCAGAATTGCACCTTGCAATGTGGAGATATTACTGTTTGTGCATTTACAATATTCATTGATTTTTGCCATTGAAAAACGTCCAGAAATGTTTGAAGCTACTGACTGAATGAAAGGAGCTGGCATCTCACTCTCTTTGAATCTTCTTTATCATGCTAGGATTAGCAGGAAAAAGCAAAAAAATTCAGAATTGCACCTTGCAATGTGGAGATATTACTGTTTGTGCATTTACAATATTAATTGATTTTTGCCATTGAAAAACATCATGTTATTCATATACCAGAAATGTTTGAAGCTACTGACTGAATGAAAGGAGCTGGCATCTCACTCTCTTTGAAACTTATTTATCATGCTAGGATTAGCAGGAAAAAGCAAAAAATTTCAGAATTGCACCTTGCAATGTGGAGATATTACTGTTTGTGCATTTACAATATTCATTGATTTTTGCCATTGAAAAACGTCCAGAAATGTTTGAAGCTACTGACTGAATGAAAGGAGCTGGCATCTCACTCTCTTTGAATCTTCTTTATCATGCTAGGATTAGCAGGAAAAAGCAAAAAATTTCAGAATTGCACCTTGTAATGTGGAGATATTACTGTTTGTGCATTTACAATATTCATTGATTTTTGCCCTTGAAAAACAACATGTTATTCATATACCAGAAATGTTTGAAGCTACTGACTGAATGAAAGGAGCTGGCATCTCACTCTCTTTGAATCTTCTTTATCATGCTAGGATTAGCAGGAAAAAGCAAAAAATTTCAGAATTGCACCTTGCAATGTGGAGATATTACTGTTTGTGCATTTACAATACTCATTGATTTTTGCCATTGAAAAACGTCCAGAAATGTTTGAAGCTACTGACTGAATGAAAGGAGCTGGCATCTCACTCTCTTTGAATGTTCTTTATCATGCTAGTATTAGCAGGAAAAAGCAAAAAATTTCAGAATTGCACCTTGCAATGTGGAGATATTACTGTTTGTGCATTTACAATATTCATTGATTTTTGCCTTTGAAAAACATCATGTTATTCATATACCAGAAATGTTTGAAGCTACTGACTGAATGAAAGGAGCTGGCATCTCACTCTCTTTGAATCTTCCTTATCATGCTAGGATTAGCAGGAAAAAGCAAAAAATTTCAGAATTGCACCTTGCAATGTGGAGATATTACTGTTTGTGCATTTACAATATTCATTGATTTTTGCCATTGAAAAACGTCCAGAAATGTTTGAAGCTACTGACTGAATGAAAGGAACTGGCATCTCACTCTCTTTGAATCTTCTTTATCATGCTAGGATTAGCAGGAAAAAGCAAAAAATTTCAGAATTGCACCTTGCAATGTGGAGATATTACTGTTTGTGCATTTACAATATTCATTGATTTTTGCCATTGAAAAACGTCCAGAAATGTTTGAAGCTACTGACTGAATGAAAGGATCTGGCATCTCACTCTCTTTGAATCTTCTTTATCATGCTAAGAGGAGCAGGAAAATGCAAAAAATTTCAGAATTGCACCTTGTAATGTGGAGATATTACTGTTTGTGCATTTACAATATTCATTGATTTTTGCCATTGAAAAACGTCCAGAAATGTTTGAAGCTACTGACTGAATGAAAGGAGCTGGCATCTCACTCTCTTTGAATCTTCTTTATCATGCTAGGATTAGCAGGAAAAAGCAAAAAATTTCAGAATTGCACCTTGCAATGTGGAGATATTACTGTTTGTGCATTTACAATATTCATTGATTTTTGCCATTGAAAAACATCATGTTATTCATATACCAGAAATGTTTGAAGCTACTGACTGAATGAAAGGAGCTGGCATCTCACTCTCTTTGAATCTTCTTTATCATGCTAGGATTAGCAGGAAAAAGCAAAAAATTTCAGAATTGCACCTTGCAATGTGGAGATATTACTGTTTGTGCATTTACAATATTCATTGATTTTTGCCATTGAAAAACGTCCAGAAATGTTTGAAGCTACTGACTGAATGAAAGGAGCTGGCATCTCACTCTCTTTGAATCTTCTTTATCATGCTAGGATTAGCAGGAAAAAGCAAAAAATTTCAGAATTGCACCTTGCAATGTGGAGATATTACTGTTTGTGCATTTACAATATTCATTGATTTTTGCCATTGAAAAACGTCCAGAAATGTTTGAAGCTACTGACTGAATGAAAGGAGCTGGCATCTCACTCTCTTTGAATCTTCTTTATCATGCTAGGATTAGCAGGAAAAAGCAAAAAATTTCAGAATTGCACCTTGCAATGTGGAGATATTACTATTTGTGCAATTACAATATTCATTGATTTTTGCCATTGAAAAACGTCCAGAAATGTTTGAAGCTACTGACTGAATGAAAGGAGCTGGCATCTCACTCTCTTTGAATCTTCTTTATCATGCTAGGATTAGCAGGAAAAAGCAAAAAATTTCAGAATTGCACCTTGCAATGTGGAGATATTACTGTTTGTGCATTTACAATATTCATTGATTTTTGCCATTGAAAAACATCATGTTATTCATATACCAGAAATGTTTGAAGCTACTGACTGAATGAAAGGAGCTGGCATCTCACTCTCTTTGAATCTTCTTTATCATGCTAGGATTAGCAGGAAAAAGCAAAAAATTTCAGAATTGCACCTTGCAATGTGGAGATATTACTGTTTGTGCATTTACAATATTCATTGATTTTTGCCATTGAAAAACGTCCAGAAATGTTTGAAGCTACTGACTGAATGAAAGGAGCTGGCATCTCACTCTCTTTGAATCTTCTTTATCATGCTAGGATTAGCAGGAAAACGCAAAAAATTTCAGAATTGCACCTTGCAATGTGGAGATATTACTGTTTGTGCATTTACAATATTCATTGATTTTTGCCATTGAAAAACGTCCAGAAATGTTTGAAGCTACTGACTGAATGAAAGTAGCTGGCATCTCACTCTCTTTGAATCTTCTTTATCATGCTAGGATTAGCAGGAAAAAGCAAAAAATTTCAGAATTGCACCTTGCAATGTGGAGATATTACTGTTTGTGCATTTACAATATTCATTGATTTTTGCCATTGAAAAATGTCCAGAAATGTTTGAAGCTACTGACTGAATGAAAGGAGCTGGCATCTCACTCTCTTTGAATCTTCTTTATCATGCTAGGATTAGCAGGAAAAAGCAAAAAATTTCAGAATTGCACCTTGCAATGTGGAGATATTACTGTTTGTGCATTTACAATATTCATTGATTTTTGCCATTGAAAAACATCATGTTATTCATATACCAGAAATGTTTGAAGCTACTGACTGAATGAAAGGAGCTGGCATCTCACTCTCTTTGAATCTTCTTTATCATGCTAGGATTAGCAGGAAAAAGCAAAAAATTTCAGAATTGCACCTTGCAATGTGGAGATATTACTGTTTGTGCATTTACAATATTCATTGATTTTTGCCATTGAAAAACGTCCAGAAATGTTTGAAGCTACTGACTGAATGAAAGGAGCTGGCATCTCACTCTCTTTGAATCTTCTTTATCATGCTAGGATTAGCAGGAAAAAGCAAAAAATTTCAGAATTGCACCTTGCAATGTGGAGATATTACTGTTTGTGCATTTACAATATTCATTGTTTTTTGCCATTGAAAAACATCATGTTATTCATATACCAGAAATGTTTGAAGCTACTGACTGAATGAAAGGAGCTGGCATCTCACTCTCTTTGAATCTTCTTTATCATGCTAGGATTAGCAGGAAAAAGCAAAAAATTTCAGAATTGCACCTTGCAATGTGGAGATATTACTGTTTGTGCATTTACAATATTCATTGATTTTTGCCATTGAAAAACATCCAGAAATGTTTGAAGCTACTGACTGAATGAAAGGAGCTGGCATCTCACTCTCTTTGAATCTTCTTTATCATGCTAGGATTAGCAGGAAAAAGCAAAAAATTTCAGAATTGCACCTTGCAATGTGGAGATATTACTGTTTGTGCATTTACAATATTCATGGATTTTTGCCATTGAAAAACATCATGTTATTCATATACCAGAAATGTTTGAAGCTACTGACTGAATGAAAGGAGCTGGCATCTCACTCTCTTTGAATCTTCTTTATCATGCTAGGATTAGCAGGAAAAAGCAAAAAATTTCAGAATTGCACCTTGCAATGTGGAGATATTACTGATTGTGCATTTACAATATTCATTGATTTTTGCCTTTGAAAAACATCATGTTATTCATATACCAGAAATGTTTGAAGCTACTGACTGAATGAAAGGAGCTGGCATCTCACTCTCTTTGAATCTTCTTTATCATGCTAGGATTAGCAGGAAAAAGCAAAAAATTTCAGAATTGCACCTTGCAATGTGGAGATATTACTGTTTGTGCATTTACAATATTCATTGATTTTTGCCATTGAAAAACGTCCAGAAATGTTTGAAGCTACTGACTGAATGAAAGGAGCTGGCATCTCACTCTCTTTGAATCTTCTTTATCATGCTAGGATTAGCAGGAAAAAGCAAAAAATTTCAGAATTGCACCTTGCAATGTGGAGATATTACTGTTTGTGCATTTAGAATATTCATTGATTTTTGCCATTGAAAAACATCATGTTATTCATATACCAGAAATGTTTGAAGCTACTGACTGAATGAAAGGAGCTGGCATCTCACTCTCTTTGAATCTTCTTTATCATGCTAGGATTAGCAGGAAAAAGCAAAAAATTTCAGAATTGCACCTTGCAATGTGGAGATATTACTGTTTGTGCATTTACAATATTCATTGATTTTTGCCATTGAAAAACGTCCAGAAATGTTTGAAGCTACTGACTGAATGAAAGGAGCTGGCATCTCACTCTCTTTGAATCTTCTTTATCATGCTAGGATTAGCAGGAAAAAGCAAAAAAATTCAGAATTGCACCTTGCAATGTGGAGATATTACTGTTTGTGCATTTACAATATTCATTGATTTTTGCCATTGAAAAACATCATGTTATTCATATACCAGAAATGTTTGAAGCTACTGACTGAATGAAAGGAGCTGGCATCTCACTCTCTTTGAATCTTCTTTATCATGCTAGGATTAGCAGGAAAAAGCAAAAAATTTCAGAATTGCACCTTGCAATGTGGAGATATTACTGTTTGTGCATTTACAATATTCATTGATTTTTGCCTTTGAAAAACATCATGTTATTCATATACCAGAAATGTTTGAAGCTACTGACTGAATGAAAGGAGCTGGCATCTCACTCTCTTTGAATCTTCTTTATCATGCTAGGATTAGCAGGAAAAAGCAAAAAATTTCAGAATTGCACCTTGCAATGTGGAGATATTACTGTTTGTGCATTTACAATATTCATTGATTTTTGCCATTGAAAAACGTCCAGAAATGTTTGAAGCTACTGACTGAATGAAAGGAGCTGGCATCTCACTCTCTTTGAATCTTCTTTATCATGCTAGGATTAGCAGGAAAAAGCAAAAAATTTCAGAATTGCACCTTGCAATGTGGAGATATTACTGTTTGTGCATTTACAATATTCATTGATTTTTGCCATTGAAAAACATCATGTTATTCATATACCAGAAATGTTTGAAGCTACTGACTGAATGAATGGAGCTGGCATCTCACTCTCTTTGAATCGTCTTTATCATGCTAGGATTAGCAGGAAAAAGCAAAAAATTTCAGAATTGCACCTTGCAATGTGGAGATATTACTGTTTGTGCATTTACAATATTCATTGATTTTTGCCATTGAAAAACGTCCAGAAATGTTTGAAGCTACTGACTGAATGAAAGGAGCTGGCATCTCACTCTCTTTGAATCTTCTTTATCATGCTAGGATTAGCAGGAAAAAGCAAAAAATTTCAGAATTGCACCTTGCAATGTGGAGATATTACTGTTTGTGCATTTACAATATTCATTGATTTTTGCCATTGAAAAACATCATGTTATTCATATACCAGAAATGTTTAAAGCTACTGAATGAATGAAAGGAGCTGGCATCTCACTCTCTTTGAATCTTCTTTATCATGCTAGGATTAGCAGAAAAAAGCAAAAAATTTCAGAATTGCACCTTGCAATGTGGAGATATTACTGTTTGTGCATTTACAATATTCATTGATTTTTGCCATTGAAAAACGTCCAGAAATGTTTGAAGCTACTGACTGAATGAAAGGAACTGGCATCTCACTCTCTTTGAATCTTCTTTATCATGCTAGGATTAGCAGGAAAAAGCAAAAAATTTCAGAATTGCACCTTGCAATGTGGAGATATTACTGTTTGTGCATTTACAATATTCATTGATTTTTGCCATTGAAAAACGTCCAGAAATGTTTGAAGCTACTGACTGAATGAAAGGATCTGGCATCTCACTCTCTTTGAATCTTCTTTATCATGCTAAGAGGAGCAGGAAAAAGCAAAAAATTTCAGAATTGCACCTTGTAATGTGGAGATATTACTGTTTGTGCATTTAAAATATTCATTGATTTTTGCCATTGAAAAACGTCCAGAAATGTTTGAAGCTACTGACTGAATGAAAGGAGCTGGCATCTCACTCTCTTTGAATCTTCTTTATCATGCTAGGTTTAGCAGGAAAAAGCAAAAAATTTCAGAATTGCACCTTGCAATGTGGAGATATTACTGTTTGTGCATTTACAATATTCATTGATTTTTGCCATTGAAAAACATCATGTTATTCATATACCAGAAATGTTTGAAGCTACTGACTGAATGAAAGGAGCTGGCATCTCACTCTCTTTGAATCTTCTTTATCATGCTAGGATTAGCAGGAAAAAGCAAAAAATTTCAGAATTGCACCTTGCAATGTGGAGATATTACTGTTTGTGCATTTACAATATTCATTGATTTTTGCCATTGAAAAACGTCCAGAAATGTTTGAAGCTACTGACTGAATGAAAGGAGCTGGCATCTCACTCTCTTTGAATCTTCTTTATCATGCTAGGATTAGCAGGAAAAAGCAAAAAATTTCAGAATTGCACCTTGCAATGTGGAGATATTACTGTTTGTGCATTTACAATATTCATTGATTTTTGCCATTGAAAAACGTCCAGAAATGTTTGAAGCTACTGACTGAATGAAAGGAGCTGGCATCTCACTCTCTTTGAATCTTCTTTATCATGCTAGGATTAGCAGGAAAAAGCAAAAAATTTCAGAATTGCACCTTGCAATGTGGAGATATTACTATTTGTGCAATTACAATATTCATTGATTTTTGCCATTGAAAAACGTCCAGAAATGTTTGAAGCTACTGACTGAATGAAAGGAGCTGGCATCTCACTCTCTTTGAATCTTCTTTATCATGCTAGGATTAGCAGGAAAAAGCAAAAAATTTCAGAATTGCACCTTGCAATGTGGAGATATTACTGTTTGTGCATTTACAATATTCATTGATTTTTGCCATTGAAAAACATCATGTTATTCATATACCAGAAATGTTTGAAGCTACTGACTGAATGAAAGGAGCTGGCATCTCACTCTCTTTGAATCTTCTTTATCATGCTAGGATTAGCAGGAAAAAGCAAAAAATTTCAGAATTGCACCTTGCAATGTGGAGATATTACTGTTTGTGCATTTACAATATTCATTGATTTTTGCCATTGAAAAACGTCCAGAAATGTTTGAAGCTACTGACTGAATGAAAGGAGCTGGCATCTCACTCTCTTTGAATCTTCTTTATCATGCTAGGATTAGCAGGAAAAAGCAAAAAATTTCAGAATTGCACCTTGCAATGTGGAGATATTACTGTTTGTGCATTTACAATATTCATTGATTTTTGCCATTGAAAAACGTCCAGAAATGTTTGAAGCTACTGACTGAATGAAAGTAGCTGGCATCTCACTCTCTTTGAATCTTCTTTATCATGCTAGGATTAGCAGGAAAAAGCAAAAAATTTCAGAATTGCACCTTGCAATGTGGAGATATTACTGTTTGTGCATTTACAATATTCATTGATTTTTGCCATTGAAAAATGTCCAGAAATGTTTGAAGCTACTGACTGAATGAAAGGAGCTGGCATCTCACTCTCTTTGAATCTTCTTTATCATGCTAGGATTAGCAGGAAAAAGCAAAAAATTTCAGAATTGCACCTTGCAATGTGGAGATATTACTGTTTGTGCATTTACAATATTCATTGATTTTTGCCATTGAAAAACATCATGTTATTCATATACCAGAAATGTTTGAAGCTACTGACTGAATGAAAGGAGCTGGCATCTCACTCTCTTTGAATCTTCTTTATCATGCTAGGATTAGCAGGAAAAAGCAAAAAATTTCAGAATTGCACCTTGCAATGTGGAGATATTACTGTTTGTGCATTTACAATATTCATTGATTTTTGCCATTGAAAAAAGTCCAGAAATGTTTGAAGCTACTGACTGAATGAAAGGAGCTGGCATCTCACTCTCTTTGAATCTTCTTTATCATGCTAGGATTAGCAGGAAAAAGCAAAAAATTTCAGAATTGCACCTTGCAATGTGGAGATATTACTGTTTGTGCATTTACAATATTCATTGATTTTTGCCATTGAAAAACATCCAGAAATGTTTGAAGCTACTGACTGAATGAAAGGAGCTGGCATCTCACTCTCTTTGAATCTTCTTTATCATGCTAGGATTAGCAGGAAAAAGCAAAAAATTTCAGAATTGCACCTTGCAATGTGGAGATATTACTGTTTGTGCATTTACAATATTCATGGATTTTTGCCATTGAAAAACATCATGTTATTCATATACCAGAAATGTTTGAAGCTACTGACTGAATGAAAGGAGCTGGCATCTCACTCTCTTTGAATCTTCTTTATCATGCTAGGATTAGCAGGAAAAAGCAAAAAATTTCAGAATTGCACCTTGCAATGTGGAGATATTACTGATTGTGCATTTACAATATTCATTGATTTTTGCCTTTGAAAAACATCATGTTATTCATATACCAGAAATGTTTGAAGCTACTGACTGAATGAAAGGAGCTGGCATCTCACTCTCTTTGAATCTTCTTTATCATGCTAGAATTAGCAGGAAAAAGCAAAAAATTTCAGAATTGCACCTTGCAATGTGGAGATATTACTGTTTGTGCATTTACAATATTCATTGATTTTTGCCATTGAAAAACGTCCAGAAATGTTTGAAGCTACTGACTGAATGAAAGGAGCTGGCATCTCACTCTCTTTGAATCTTCTTTATCATGCTAGGATTAGCAGGAAAAAGCAAAAAATTTCAGAATTGCACCTTGCAATGTGGAGATATTACTGTTTGTGCATTTACAATATTCATTGATTTTTGCCATTGAAAAACATCATGTTATTCATATACCAGAAATGTTTGAAGCTACTGACTGAATGAAAGGAGCTGGCATCTCACTCTCTTTGAATCTTCTTTATCATGCTAGGATTAGCAGGAAAAAGCAAAAAATTTCAGAATTGCACCTTGCAATGTGGAGATATTACTGTTTGTGCATTTACAATATTCATTGATTTTTGCCATTGAAAAACGTCCAGAAATGTTTGAAGCTACTGACTGAATGAAAGGAGCTGGCATCTCACTCTCTTTGAATCTTCTTTATCATGCTAGGATTAGCAGGAAAAAGCAAAAAAATTCAGAATTGCACCTTGCAATGTGGAGATATTACTGTTTGTGCATTTACAATATTCATTGATTTTTGCCATTGAAAAACATCATGTTATTCATATACCAGAAATGTTTGAAGCTACTGACTGAATGAAAGGAGCTGGCATCTCACTCTCTTTGAATCTTCTTTATCATGCTAGGATTAGCAGGAAAAAGCAAAAAATTTCAGAATTGCACCTTGCAATGTGGAGATATTACTGTTTGTGCATTTACAATATTCATTGATTTTTGCCATTGAAAAACGTCCAGAAATGTTTGAAGCTACTGACTGAATGAAAGGAGCTGGCATCTCACTCTCTTTGAATCTTCTTTATCATGCTAGGATTAGCAGGAAAAAGCAAAAAAATTCAGAATTGCACCTTGCAATGTGGAGATATTACTGTTTGTGCATTTACAATATTCATTGATTTTTGCCATTGAAAAACATCATGTTATTCATATACCAGAAATGTTTGAAGCTACTGACTGAATGAAAGGAGCTGGCATCTCACTCTCTTTGAATCTTCTTTATCATGCTAGGATTAGCAGGAAAAAGCAAAAAATTTCAGAATTGCACCTTGCAATGTGGAGATATTACTGTTTGTGCATTTACAATATTCATTGATTTTTGCCATTGAAAAACATCATGTTATTCATATACCAGAAATGTTTGAAGCTACTGACTGAATGAAAGGAGCTGGCATCTCACTCTCTTTGAATCTTCTTTATCATGCTAGGATTAGCAGGAAAAAGCAAAAAAATTCAGAATTGCACCTTGCAATGTGGAGATATTACTGTTTGTGCATTTACAATATTCATTGATTTTTGCCATTGAAAAACATCATGTTATTCATATACCAGAAATGTTTGAAGCTACTGACTGAATGAAAGGAGCTGGCATCTCACTCTCTTTGAATCTTCTTTATCATGCTAGGATTAGCAGGAAAAAGCAAAAAATTTCAGAATTGCACCTTGCAATGTGGAGATATTACTGTTTGTGCATTTACAATATTCATGGATTTTTGCCATTGAAAAACATCATGTTATTCATATACCAGAAATGTTTGAAGCTACTGACTGAATGAAAGGAGCTGGCATCTCACTCTCTTTGAATCTTCTTTATCATGCTAGGATTAGCAGGAAAAAGCAAAAAATTTCAGAATTGCACCTTGCAATGTGGAGATATTACTGATTGTGCATTTACAATATTCATTGATTTTTGCCTTTGAAAAACATCATGTTATTCATATACCAGAAATGTTTGAAGCTACTGACTGAATGAAAGGAGCTGGCATCTCACTCTCTTTGAATCTTCTTTATCATGCTAGAATTAGCAGGAAAAAGCAAAAAATTTCAGAATTGCACCTTGCAATGTGGAGATATTACTGTTTGTGCATTTACAATATTCATTGATTTTTGCCATTGAAAAACGTCCAGAAATGTTTGAAGCTACTGACTGAATGAAAGGAGCTGGCATCTCACTCTCTTTGAATCTTCTTTATCATGCTAGGATTAGCAGGAAAAAGCAAAAATTTCAGAATTGCACCTTGCAATGTGGAGATATTACTGTTTGTGCATTTACAATATTCATTGATTTTTGCCATTGAAAAACATCATGTTATTCATATACCAGAAATGTTTGAAGCTACTGACTGAATGAAAGGAGCTGGCATCTCACTCTCTTTGAATCTTCTTTATCATGCTAGGATTAGCAGGAAAAAGCAAAAAATTTCAGAATTGCACCTTGCAATGTGGAGATATTACTGTTTGTGCATTTACAATATTCATTGATTTTTGCCATTGAAAAACGTCCAGAAATGTTTGAAGCTACTGACTGAATGAAAGGAGCTGGCATCTCACTCTCTTTGAATCTTCTTTATCATGCTAGGATTAGCAGGAAAAAGCAAAAAAATTCAGAATTGCACCTTGCAATGTGGAGATATTACTGTTTGTGCATTTACAATATTCATTGATTTTTGCCATTGAAAAACATCATGTTATTCATATACCAGAAATGTTTGAAGCTACTGACTGAATGAAAGGAGCTGGCATCTCACTCTCTTTGAATCTTCTTTATCATGCTAGGATTAGCAGGAAAAAGCAAAAAATTTCAGAATTGCACCTTGCAATGTGGAGATATTACTGTTTGTGCATTTACAATATTCATTGATTTTTGCCATTGAAAAACATCATGTTATTCATATACCAGAAATGTTTGAAGCTACTGACTGAATGAAAGGAGCTGGCATCTCACTCTCTTTGAATCTTCTTTATCATGCTAGGATTAGCAGGAAAAAGCAAAAAAATTCAGAATTGCACCTTGCAATGTGGAGATATTACTGTTTGTGCATTTACAATATTCATTGATTTTTGCCATTGAAAACATCATGTTATTCATATACCAGAAATGTTTGAAGCTACTGACTGAATGAAAGGAGCTGGCATCTCACTCTCTTTGAATCTTCTTTATCATGCTAGGATTAGCAGGAAAAAGCAAAAAATTTCAGAATTGCACCTTGCAATGTGGAGATATTACTGTTTGTGCATTTACAATATTCATGGATTTTTGCCATTGAAAAACATCATGTTATTCATATACCAGAAATGTTTGAAGCTACTGACTGAATGAAAGGAGCTGGCATCTCACTCTCTTTGAATCTTCTTTATCATGCTAGGATTAGCAGGAAAAAGCAAAAAATTTCAGAATTGCACCTTGCAATGTGGAGATATTACTGTTTGTGCATTTACAATATTCATTGATTTTTGCCATTGAAAAACGTCCAGAAATGTTTGAAGCTACTGACTGAATGAAAGGAGCTGGCATCTCACTCTCTTTGAATCTTCTTTATCATGCTAGGATTAGCAGGAAAAAGCAAAAAATTTCAGAATTGCACCTTGCAATGTGGAGATATTACTGTTTGTGCATTTACAATATTCATTGATTTTTGCCATTGAAAAACATCATGTTATTCATATACCAGAAATGTTTGAAGCTACTGACTGAATGAAAGGAGCTGGCATCTCACTCTCTTTGAATCGTCTTTATCATGCTAGGATTAGCAGGAAAAAGCAAAAAATTTCAGAATTGCACCTTGCAATGTGGAGATATTACTGTTTGTGCATTTACAATATTCATTGATTTTTGCCATTGAAAAACGTCCAGAAATGTTTGAAGCTACTGACTGAATGAAAGGAGCTGGCATCTCACTCTCTTTGAATCTTCTTTATCATGCTAGGATTAGCAGGAAAAAGCAAAAAATTTCAGAATTGCACCTTGCAATGTGGAGATATTACTGTTTGTGCATTTACAATATTCATTGATTTTTGCCATTGAAAAACATCATGTTATTCATATACCAGAAATGTTTAAAGCTACTGAATGAATGAAAGGAGCTGGCATCTCACTCTCTTTGAATCTTCTTTATCATGCTAGGATTAGCAGGAAAAAGCAAAAAATTTCAGAATTGCACCTTGCAATTTGGAGATATTACTGTTTGTGCATTTACAATATTCATTGATTTTTGCCATTGAAAAACGTACAGAAATGTTTGAAGCTACTGACTGAATGAAAGGAGCTGGCATCTCACTCTCTTTGAATCTTCTTTATCATGCTAGGATTAGCAGGAAAAAGCAAAAAATTTCAGAATTGCACCTTGCAATGTGGAGATATTACTGTTTGTGCATTTACAATATTCATTGATTTTTGCCATTGAAAAACGTCCAGAAATGTTGAAGCTACTGACTGAATGAAAGGAGCTGGCATCTCACTCTCTTTGAATCTTCTTTATCATGCTAGGATTAGCAGGAAAAAGCAAAAAATTTCAGAATTGCACCTTGCAATGTGGAGATATTACTGTTTGTGCATTTACAATATTCATTGATTTTTGCCATTGAAAAACATCATGTTATTCATATACCAGAAATGTTTGAAGCTACTGACTGAATGAAAGGAGCTGGCATCTCACTCTCTTTGAATCTTCTTTATCATGCTAGGATTAGCAGGAAAAAGCCAAAAATTTCAGAATTGCACCTTGCAATGTGGAGATATTACTGTTTGTGCATTTACAATATTCATTGATTTTTGCCATTGAAAAACGTCCAGAAATGTTTGAAGCTACTGACTGAATGAAAGGAGCTGGCATCTCACTCTCTTTGAATCTTCTTTATCATGCTAGGATTAGCAGGAAAAAGCAAAAAATTTCAGAATTGCACCTTGCAATGTGGAGATATTACTGTTTGTGCATTTACAATATTCATTGATTTTTGCCATTGAAAAACATCATGTTATTCATATACCAGAAATGTTTGAAGCTACTGACTGAATGAAAGGAGCTGGCATCTCACTCTCTTTGAATCTTCTTTATCATGCTAGGATTAGCAGGAAAAAGCAAAAAATTTCAGAATTGCACCTTGCAATGTGGAGATATTACTGTTTGTGCATTTACAATATTCATTGATTTTTGCCTTTCAAAAACATCATGTTATTCATATACCAGAAATGTTTGAAGCTACTGACTGAATGAAAGGAGCTGGCATCTCACTCTCTTTGAATCTTCTTTATCATGCTAGGATTAGCAGGAAAAAGCAAAAAATTTCAGAATTGCACCTTGCAATGTGGAGATATTACTGTTTGTGCATTTACAATATTCTTTGATTTTTGCCATTGAAAAACATCATGTTATTCATATACCAGAAATGTTTGAAGCTACTGACTGAATGAAAGGAGCTGGCAACTCACTCTCTTTGAATCTTCTTTATCATGCTAGGATTAGCAGGAAAAAGCAAAAAAATTCAGAATTGCACCTTGCAATGTGGAGATATTACTGTTTGTGCATTTACAATATTCATTGATTTTTGCCATTGAAAAATGTCCAGAAATGTTTGAAGCTACTGACTGAATGAAAGGAGCTGGCATCTCACTCTCTTTGAATCTTCTTTATCATGCTAGGATTAGCAGGAAAAAGCAAAAAATTTCAGAATTGCACCTTGCAATGTGGAGATATTACTGTTTGTGCATTTACAATATTCATTGATTTTTGCCTTTGAAAAACATCATGTTATTCATATACCAGAAATGTTTGAAGCTACTGACTGAATGAAAGGAGCTGGCATCTCACTCTCTTTGAATCTTCTTTATCATGCTAGGATTAGCAGGAAAAAGCAAAAAATTTCAGAATTGCACCTTGCAATGTGTAGATATTACTGTTTGTGCATTTACAATATTCATTGATTTTTGCCATTGAAAAACGTCCAGAAATGTTTGAAGCTACTGACTGAATGAAAGGAGCTGGCATCTCACTCTCTTTGAATCTTCTTTATCATGCTAGGATTAGCAGGAAAAAGCAAAAAATTTCAGAATTGCACCTTGCAATGTGGAGATATTACTGTTTGTGCATTTACAATATTCATTGATTTTTGCCATTGAAAAACATCATGTTATTCATATACCAGAAATGTTTGAAGCTACTGACTGAATGAAAGGAGCTGGCATCTCACTCTCTTTGAATCTTCTTTATCATGCTAGGATTAGCAGGAAAAAGCAAAAAATTTCAGAATTGCACCTTGCAATGTGGAGATATTACTGTTTGTGCATTTACAATATTCATTGATTTTTGCCTTTCAAAAACATCATGTTATTCATATACCAGAAATGTTTGAAGCTACTGACTGAATGAAAGGAGCTGGCATCTCACTCTCTTTGAATCTTCTTTATCATGCTAGGATTAGCAGGAAAAAGCAAAAAATTTCAGAATTGCACCTTGCAATGTGGAGATATTACTGTTTGTGCATTTACAATATTCATTGATTTTTGCCATTGAAAAACATCATGTTATTCATATACCAGAAATGTTTGAAGCTACTGACTGAATGAAAGGAGCTGGCAACTCACTCTCTTTGAATCTTCTTTATCATGCTAGGATTAGCAGGAAAAAGCAAAAAAATTCAGAATTGCACCTTGCAATGTGGAGATATTACTGTTTGTGCATTTACAATATTCATTGATTTTTGCCATTGAAAAACATCATGTTATTCATATACCAGAAATGTTTGAAGCTACTGACTGAATGAATGGAGCTGGCATCTCACTCTCTTTGAATCTTCTTTATCATGCTAGGATTAGCAGGAAAAAGCAAAAAATTTCAGAATTGCACCTTGCAATGTGGAGATATTACTGTTTGTGCATTTACAATATTCATTGATTTTTGCCATTGAAAAACGTCCAGAAATGTTTGAAGCTACTGACTGAATGAAAGGAGCTGGCATCTCACTCTCTTTGAATCTTCTTTATCATGCTAGGATTAGCAGGAAAAAGCAAAAAATTTCAGAATTGCACCTTGCAATGTGGAGATATTACTGTTTGTGCATTTACAATATTCATTGATTTTTGCCATTGAAAAACGTCCAGAAATGTTTGAAGCTACTGACTGAATGAAAGTAGCTGGCATCTCACTCTCTTTGAATCTTCTTTATCATGCTAGGATTAGCAGGAAAAAGCAAAAAATTTCAGAATTGCACCTTGCAATGTGGAGATATTACTGTTTGTGCATTTACAATATTCATTGATTTTTGCCATTGAAAAATGTCCAGAAATGTTTGAAGCTACTGACTGAATGAAAGGAGCTGGCATCTCACTCTCTTTGAATCTTCTTTATCATGCTAGGATTAGCAGGAAAAAGCAAAAAATTTCAGAATTGCACCTTGCAATGTGGAGATATTACTGTTTGTGCATTTACAATATTCATTGATTTTTGCCATTGAAAAACATCATGTTATTCATATACCAGAAATGTTTGAAGCTACTGACTGAATGAAAGGAGCTGGCATCTCACTCTCTTTGAATCTTCTTTATCATGCTAGGATTAGCAGGAAAAAGCAAAAAATTTCAGAATTGCACCTTGCAATGTGGAGATATTACTGTTTGTGCATTTACAATATTCATTGATTTTTGCCATTGAAAAACGTCCAGAAATGTTTGAAGCTACTGACTGAATGAAAGGAGCTGGCATCTCACTCTCTTTGAATCTTCTTTATCATGCTAGGATTAGCAGGAAAAAGCAAAAAATTTCAGAATTGCACCTTGCAATGTGGAGATATTACTGTTTGTGCATTTACAATATTCATTGATTTTTGCCATTGAAAAACATCATGTTATT